>NC_057794.1:230867152-231167152 GCF_018294505.1 Triticum aestivum | reverse complement strand
AACAAAATGGTAATGCATGTTTAAAAAATTATATAATTGGAAGCTATGTTCAAATACAAATCCAACTATATAATCTTTGGCGACATGCATTCGTATTTTATTAGTTAAATAATACTTATAAACCAGGACGGTGGTATAGTAGGTAATTAAAACGCAAATGTTTTTTTATTAACTGTATGTGTACGTGGCCTTTCATCCTCCTCTCGCACATCTTGTCACCACGCTGCCGCAGATGGCTTACAGCGCAAGCTTCTGCAGCGCGCGGGGGCGTTCTTTTGCCCAAACGGTGGCGCCAATGAATCATCGGTGAGCCCGTTCCCGCGCAACCTCACAGGTTCCCGCACAAGCTTCCCGCCCGACTCAGTGAAATCCCCCAAAATCCCAATGCTTACCGTCCTTCTATAAAAACCCTCACGACCGGCGAGTCTTGCATCGCATTTTCCCCTCCGTCCCTGTAGTTTATCTCATCTCCTTCTCCCACAATCGCCAATGGCACCAGTCCGTCATCGTCGCTCAGCCACTCCACCGTCATCAAAGGACAGCTCCAGCTGGGAGGCTACACCGCGGTGGCGGCGCAGTCCCCGACATAGTGTAGTGCATGTGGCGTCCCTGTTGGGTGTGCGCGGAACACCCACCACACGCTCCGCTGCCAGTGCCCGTCGACAGGTGTTGCCGACCGCCGTTGTCACCACACCACTATCGAAAGACAGGGCCATCGCACGCTCCGCTGCCGCGGCTCAAAGGCGGGAGGTAGCCTTCATGGCCTCCACCCCACTACCGACCACTATGGCCATCACCTGCTCCGCCACCGCGGCCTGAAGGCGGGAGGTGGTGGTCGTGGCCGCCACCCCGTCGTCGGCCGCCATGGCCGCCAGCCCACTGTCGACCGCCGGGGTCATCACCCGCTCCACCACCGCAACCTTGCGTGCTACACCGACCTGCGAGAGGAGGAGGAACGCCTCGTCGAGCACGCAAAGAGCCTTAGCACCGCCGTGGCCGCGGCACACGCCGCTTCAGAGGGGAGAAATCAAGATACCTACAAGGAGAACCACCGCTTCGAGAGGGGTCGTCTTGAGTGCCAGAGGGCGGTCGAGGTGAGCGTCGCTGTAGTTGCAACAACGGCAGGCACCGTATTGCGGTTGCCCAGCTCGTCAGTAGGCTCCTCCTCCTACGCCTCTTAGTGAGCATGCTCAGCAGAGGAGAGGCAGCCGGAAGTAGTACAAAGCCCCTCCGCTGGAGTAGTAGTATTTAGGGGCTATTTTGTTCAGTTCATCTGACTATAGATGTGGTGGAACTGTACAACGTACTTAAAATTAGCTAGTATATATAGTTGAACTAGCTATTTTAGTACGTCATTGGCAACAATTGGGGAAAAGTTTGGTCGGTTCAGCTGTCGAGTTGAACTGTTTGTATAAATTAAGAATGACTGCTTAATCTATGAATGAAATCTATGCTTAATTACTAAATTTTAGTTCAAAAATTAGATACTGCTAGTGATTTTTAGCTTCATATTTTGGCAAATCGCAGTGTTACAAGGATTGACAAATCTTACCAAATTGTTTGTACGTGGTTGCACACGGGTCATTCAAAACAACCATTTGCGTTGAAGGGATGCACAAATTAAGTGCTGATCTCGCTTTGCATATGGGTGTTCTATCTAGAACATTTGCGATCAAGAGCAGCAGAAATCCTGCTCGGCACATTTTCATTTGGCTTCCTGGGGAAGTTGTCGGTTTGCATATGGGTGTTCTAACTAAAATGTTTGCGATGATTGTTTTATATTTAAAAAGCGAATTAAACTGCGGCTTGGGAACCATTAATGGATGTTAAAGGGCTCGCTTCCTAGTGAGCCTGTGCAGCGTATAGCTCGCATGCTTCCTGGTGAGCCTGCGCATTCGAGGACAACTTGCATGCCTCTCGGTTAGCCTGCGCACCGGACGGCACTCGCACGCCTCCCATTCAGTCAAGGTCAAGCAGCTATCCGCACGGCACCTCCAACAGCCATTAAAACTAAGACACGTGGCATCACATGAATGGTTAACAGAACGCACATGGTTTGAATTATACAAACATTTGAGATATTAAAGTGGCAACTATTTTTCAAAATGCCCCTGTTTGCTGTCATTATTCAAGTACACCTTCTCTCAAAATGGACACGAAAAATACCACAGCATGTCGGGTGCCATACCATGAGAGCATGCCAAGTTTCATGAATATCAGACGACTTTTGGATTTACTAGAATTTAAAAACCAGGCATCTCAATGTTTTGCCGGCAATCAACGGTGCCCTCGTTTGAAATTAATTCCCATTTCTTGCATGGGACCTAAGCATGCACCCATGGACACAGATTTGATTTTTCAACCAATTTATATGCACTGGAGCATGTGCATGTAGTTCAAATTTGAATTATGCACATAAATGCATTGAAAACTCAGTTAATGCATAAAAATGTCCAAACAAACCATGAAAAATCACAAAAATTGACACAACACTCCTGTTGTTCTATGTTGACATGAGAGAAATTTTGGAAGCAATAAGAGGCAGTGGATATCGTTTCGTCCCCAAAGGTGGGATGTTCCCTACCGAAACCATGATGCTTGTTGTGAGAAGCTCTGGTTTGTGAGAAGCATATACCCAAACCTCCCCCAAATGGGACAAAAAATTTACCACGACATTTGATGCTGCTCCATGAAAGCATGCCAAGTTTCATGAATTTCAGACGAGTTTTGGATTTACTAGAATTTAAAAATGAGGCATCTCAATGTTTTCCTGGCAATCAACGATGCCCTGATGTTTCAAATTCATTCCCATTTCTTGCATGGGACCTAAGCATGCACCCAAGGACACAGATTTGATTTTTCAACCAATCTATATGCACTGGAGCATGTGCATGTAGTTCAAATTTGAATTATGCATATAAATGCATTGAAAACTCGGTTAATGCATAAAAATGTCCAAACGAACCCCGAAAAATCACAAAAAATTGACACAACGCTCCTGCTGTTCTAAGTTGACACGAGAAAATTTTTGGAAGCAATAAGAGGCAGTGGATATTGTTTCGTCTCTGCCTACCGAAACCATGATGCTTGTTGTGAGAAACTCCGGTTTGTGAGAAGCATGTACCCAAACCTGCACCAAACAGGACAAAAGAATTACCACGGCTTGTTGATGCCGCTCCATGATAGCATGCCAAGTTTCTTGAATTTCAGACAAGTTTTCGATTTACTATAATTTAAAAACAAGGCATCTCAATGTTTTGCCGGCAATCAACGGTGCCCTGGTGTTTGAAATTCATTCCCATTTCTTGCATGAGACCTAAGAATGCACCCAACTACACAGATTTGATTTTTCAACCAATTTATATGCAATGGAATATGTGCATGTAGTTCAAATTTGAATTACGCACATAAATGCATTGAAAACTCAGTTAATGCATAAAAATGACCAAACGAGCCCTGAAAAATCACAAAAATTGACACAACACTCTTGTTGTTCTATGTTGACACGAGAGAAATTTTGGAAGCAATAAGAGGCAGTGGATATCGTTTCGTCCCCAAAGGTGGGATGTTCCCTACCGAAACCATGATGCTTGTTGTGAGAAGCTCTGGTTTGTGAGAAGCATATACCCAAACCTGCCCCAAACGGGACAAAAAATTTACCACGACATTTGATGCCGCTCCATGAAAGCATGCCAAGTTTCATGAATTTCAGACGAGTTTTGGATTAGAATTTAAAAATGAGGCATCTCAATGTTTCGCCGGCAATCAACGGTGCCCTGATGTTTGAGATTCATTCCCATTTCTTGCATGGGACCTAAGCATGCACCCAAGGACACATATTTGATTTTTCAACCAATCTATATGCACTGGAGCATGTGCATGTAGTTCAAATTTGAATTATGCACATAAATGCATTGAAAACTCGGTTAATGCATAAAAATGTCCAAATAAACCCCAAAAAATCACAAAAAATTGACACAACACTCCTGCTGTTCTATGTTGACACGGGAATTTTTTTGGAAACAATAAGAGGTAGTGGATATCGTTTCGTCCCTCCCTACCGAAACCATGATGCTTGTTGTGAGAAGCTCTGGTTTGTCAGAAGCATATACCCAAACCTGCACCAAACGGGACAAAAAAATTACCACGGCTTGTTGATGCCGCTCCATGAAAGCATGCCAAGTTTCATGAATTTCAGACGAGTTTTGGATTTACTAGAATTTAAAAACAAGGCATCTCAATATTCTGCCGGCAATCGACGGTGCCCTGGTGTTTGAAATTTATTCCCATTTCTTGCATGTGACCTAAGCATGCACCCAGGGACATAGATTTGATTTTTCAACCAATTTATATGCACTGGAGCATGTGCATGTAGTTCAAATTTGAATTATGCACATAAATGCATTGAAAACTCAGTTAATGCATAAAAATGTCCAAACGAACCCTGAAAAATCACAAAAATTCTCACAATACTCCTGTTGTTCTATGTTGACACAAGAAAAATTTAAAAGCAATAAGAGGCAATGGATATCTTTTCGTCCCCAAAGGTGGGAGGTTCCCTACCAAAAACCATCATGCTTGTTGTGAGAAGCTCCGGTTTGTGAGAAGCATATACCCAAACCTGCCCCAAATGGGACAAAAAATTTACCACGACATGTTGATGCCGCTCCATGATAGCATGCCAAGTTTCATGTATTTTAGAGGGGTTTTGGTTTACTAGAATTTAAAAACCAGGCATCTAAATGTTTTGTCGGCAATCAACGGTGCCCTGGTGTTTGAAATTCATTCCCATTTCTTGCATGGGACCTAAGCGTGCACCCAAGGACACAGATTTGCTTTTTCAACCAACTTATATGCACTGGAGCATGTGCATGTAGTTCAAATTTGAATTATGCACATAAATGTATTGAAAACTCAGTTAATGTATAAAAATGTCCAAACAAAACCCCGAAAAATCACAAAAAATTGACACAACACTCCTGCTGTTCTATGTTGACACGAGAAAAAATTTGGAAGCAATAAGAGGCAGTGGATATCGTTTCGTCCCTCCCTACCAAAACCATGATGCTTGTTGTGAGAAGCTCTGGTTTGTGAGAAGATATACGCAAATCTGCACCAAACGGGACAAAAAATTACCATGGCTTGTTGTTGCCGCTCCATGAAAGCATGCCAAGTTTCATGAATTTCAGACGAGTTTTGAATTTACTAGAATTTAAAAACAAGGCATCTCAATGTTTTGCCGACAATCAACGGTGCCCAGGTGTTTGAAATTCATTCCCATTTCTTGCATGGGACCTAAGTATGCACCCAGGGACACAGATTTGATTTTTCAACCAATTTATATGCACTGGAGCATGTGCATGTAGTTAAAATTTAAATTATGCACATAAATGCATTGAAAACTCAGTTAATGCATAAAAATATCCAAAAGAACCCCGAAAAATCACAAAAATTCACACAACACTCCTGTTGTTCTATGTTGACACGAGAAAAAATTTGAAAGCAATAAGAGGCAATGGATATCGTTTCGGCCCCAAAGGTGGGACGTTCTCTACCAAAAACCATCATGCTTGTTGTGAGAAGCTCCGGTTTGTGAGAAGCATATACCCAAACCTACCCCAAATGGGACAAATATTTTACAACGACATGTTGATACCGCTCCATGATAGCATGCCAAGTTTCATGAATTTCAGACGGGTTTTGGATTTACTAGAATTTCAAAACTAGGCATCTTAACGTTTTGCCGGCAATCAACGGTGCCCTACTATTTGAAATTCATTCCCATTTCTTGCATGGGACCTAAGCATGCACTCAAGGACACATATTTGATTTTTCATCCAATTTATATGCACTGGAGTCTGTGCATGTAGTTCAAATTTGAATTATGCACATAAATGCATTGAAAACTTAGTTAATGCATAAAAATGTCCAAACGAACCTCGAAAAATCACAAAAATTCACACAACACTCCTGTTATTCGATGTTGACATGAGAAAAAATTTGAAAGCAATAAGAGGCAATGGATATCGTTTCGTCCCCAAAGGTGGGACCATCCCTACCGAAAACCATCATGCTTGTTGTGAGAAGCTCCGGTTTGTGAGAAGCATATACCCAAACCTGCCCCAAATGGGACAGAATTTTTATCATGGCATGTTCATGCCTCTCCATGATAGCATGCCAAGTTTCATGAATTTCAGACAGAGTTTGGATTTACTAGAATTTTAAAACCAGGCATCTCAATGTTTTTCCGACAATCAATGGTACCCTAGTGTTTGAAATTCATTCTCATTTCTTGCATGGGACCTAAGCATGCACCCAAGGACACAGATTTGATTTTCAACCAATTTATATGCACTGGAGCATGTGTATGTAGTTCAAATTTGAATTATGCACTTGAAATGGCTAGAAAACCAATTTAATGTATAAAATGTTCAAACGAACCCTAAATAATTCCAATTCTTTTACGACACGCATATAGTTACATGTTCACTCCAGATAAAAGGTCTAGCAATTCAAACACCGTCCATTGCCGCTGTGACCCCATTATGTAATTCAAATCAAGATGAAAAATCAAGTAGATTGCACACAGTTTATTATCAACAATCGTGTGAGATGCAGCACAAAATATCCTGGAGCACTGTCGGTGTATAGTACGCCTATGGCTTACTCGCGAGAAGGTGCGTCGGCTACAGTCCACAGTCGGTGTCTCAAGAACACTAGCTCTCTCCCAAAATATCATTTCACTGTTCAATCGTCGCTGGTGAAAGATGGGCACGTGGACCCGCGTCGTGAGGGCAACTTCGGTAGGCCACTCCGGCATGAGCGCGGCCGCAGCCGCCATCCGCGTGCTAACAAGGTGCATGAGTGCAGCCGCAATCTGTGACCGGGCGGCAAAGGCAGCCCAAACGGCCGTTGTTGCTTCTCAGGTGGTGGCAGCAACATCTGCCTTAGGGATAGCAACTGGCGAGAGCGGCACAACAGATGTCCATTCTGCAGCGGCGGCCTTAGCCCTGACGGAGGCCGCCCACAGCCAGCTCCTGGCGGTCATCGTTCAAATCGAACGAAGCTTCTCCGACAACGGTGGGCAACCCACGGCCGAAGAGCTGGCAATCGCCGAGAGCGTTCGAGCAGCTGTCCGTTCCTCCGCCGCATACCTTGCGACGACGGAGCCCGTCCAAGCCTAGACCGCGTCTGCCCATGCCCACCTCATGGCGGCCTTTTCCAAAGAGATGGCGGACGTGGATAGCGAGATGCTTGTCGAGTATGGTGCAATGGATGCCATGAAACCCCTTCCCCAGGAGACTATCGGGCGCGAGCTAGACATGGAGGCGGCGGCGGAGATCGACGAGCACCAGCCATAGTAGTAATCTTTGTTTTGTTTAATTAAGCGCGCCGGTCTTCAATTTGTTAGAGTAATGTTTAGGTCAGCTAGCTCTGTTTAATTGCTGAACTTGCTCGATTAAGAAGTGTAGGTGTGCTGTAGTCTCCTTTGTGTACCCAAATTATGCAATGACTTGGATGACCACTGTAACCATGGAAATTCGAACCAAAACTTTTGATGTTCAAACTCATCACACATGGGTGAAGCTATCTGAATCGTTTGTGATGTCCACATATCGTACACAGTTCTGAATAAGAGACCATGTCTGATGACACTTTGCGCGCCAGTTTTTTGGCTGAAGCGATTCCAAATTTCGGCTTCCGTGGAAATAGATACCTCCTCGCCCCCTCTCCCTTACCAAAAGCCACATTTCCCCTCTTTCTTCCGTCCTTTCCAAGTTGAAACCTTCACTCCTTGCTTTCAGCGCCGCCTCCTCGTCGGCGCTGCTCGGCCTCATCTATCCAGGCAGGTAATCCACACCCGACCCCCATCCTCCTCCTCCTTCCACATCCCACATGCCCCGACCACCGGCACGAGCGCGACACCTTCCACCCAAATCACCGACCCCTCCACCAAATAAGCGCCACCCTAAGCCATGGTGCTCGAAGTATAGCCAGGATCTCAAGGAGCATTTGGCAGCGAAGAAGCAAATCGCGGTTGTATGCGCGGATGAGGTCGCGATGGCTTCCATTTGTGCTGACCCCCAGATCTTGGAGGAGCACCTTGCCATTTGCTAGCTACGCTGGTTAAGCATGCTCGGTTTACCCGTTGTGTGTGCTCCTACCTTTCCTTCAGAAATTCTAGTGAATTGTGCTATCTAATTTTACCATGCAACCTGTTGCTCTAGTGTATATGTTCTATATGTCGTGCAGTGTGGTGCTCACTTATTACTATTTTGTTAATTAGTTGTCGTCTTCAGTTAACTGTTTGGTTCAATTCTACAAATGTGATGTTCAATTCTTAAGGCTGCAATTTTGTATTGTCTTCCATGTGAGACATAAATCGAATTTATCTTTACAAAATACATGAGAAACGAATACAATTGCTATATTTCCAAGTTGTCAAGCATGCTTGGTTTGGTTATACATTGTGCAATGTGGTGCTCAGTTAATGTTTGGTTCATTTGTGTAGTGGTGTTTAGTTAACTGTTTGGTTCAATTCTACAATGTGATGTTCAATAGTTGTGGGTGCATTCTGTTATTGTATACCATGTGAGGAATAAATTGAATTTGGATGTAGTAAATACATGAGAAACAAATACAATTGCTACAATTGGCTATAGTTAACTATTTGGTTAGCTGTCTGATCTTCTATTAGGAGTTTGTTATATTATGCAATGTGGTGCTCAGTTAATGTTTGGTTCATTTGTTGTGGTGTTTAGTTAACTACTTGGTTCAATTCTGCAATGTGATGTCCAATTGTCGTGGGTAGAATTTTGTATTGTTGTGCATGTGAGGAATAAATCAAATTTGGCTGCACTTAATACATGAGAAACATATACAAGTGCTATATTTCCTAGTTTTTAATCATGCTTGGTTTGGGTAAATGGGTTTTCCGTGTGGCTTGAATTAATCTGATGAATCTGCAATGTGCTTATTTTCATGAACATATTTTACTGATAGCATGCGAACCCTTACTTAACCTGATGACGAACTACCTTTATGTGTTGCAGGGAAACAATGGGAAGCACTGAGGTTACAGTTGAGGTTAGCACATGCATGGTCCATTCTCTAATAGCACATTATTGTGCAATTGCAGGAACCATTCTAATATTTTGGTTTTTAACAATTTGGTCTTGCACATGTAGGTCCAGCTCTCAGAGGTTTTGACCCACTGTTTGACCCTTTTTGCATATGGGGAAATGAGTTGTCCATGAATATCAATCAAATCAAGAAACTCAGAAAGATTGTTAGGATAAAGAAATTAGCGACAACAAACAACAAGATCTTTATCTTCACAATGAAGAAGACATCAGTTCACTACAAGATGGTACTAACTATTATACATTGCCTTTTTTATTCCTTTGCCCCATTTCCAATATAGAGAAGATATTTATGCGCGTCCTTGTTTTCAGGCCTTTCCAAAGTAGTTCACTGATGATTACCGCTCAAACCACCTCTATGGACAAGAGGCGAGGAAGGTATTCATACAACACACACGGTTCAGTATTGAAGTGTTCCTGAAGAGGACGAAGGACAGACGGTCAATCATCCACATGCACTGGCCTAAAGTTGGAAAGACCTTCAACATGAATGAAGGCTCAATATTCGCCTTCCGCTTCAGCAGTTTTCCAGATGAGATTCATCTGTCTATATACCGTCTATGATGCTAATTTCGAAAGGTTCTACATGTTGCATGTGGAACTTGCTGCTGGTGCAGTTGTGTAATGGGGTAGCTGAGTGCTGAAGCTATATCATGTTGTACTCTGATATATTTCAATTATGAAATTCTGCTTCCTTAATATGTAAATGAAATATATTGTGTGCTTAATATGAAATGTCAATTAGATTAATAAATGGATTATGAATAATCGGATAATTAGCCTGATAATGGTGAATTAGCCTGCTAATTGGGTTTTGCTATTGCAAACGGTTGTTGAAAAAATACCATCGGCGATGACCTCGGGCAACGCACACAGTTTCTAGGAATAAACCGTGTTGGATCAATGAACAATCACACAAGACTTTCTCTTGAAAACTGTTTGCGTTAGGCCACCTTGCGCAAATGTTTACCACATAAAAACTGTGTGTGATGGAGAGCCTTTGCCACGCACTTTTTTCTACGGACTGTGTGTGATACATTCAATAATGCAAACGATTTTAAGGGAAAAAAATGTTTGTGATGTACCTGTGAACGGAAACGTTTTCCTTGGAGGGACTGTGTGGGATGTACATACGAACGGAAACATTTGGCGGGGACTGACTGTGTGGGATGTACTTGCGACCGGAAACAATTTTGCCATATAATTATATATTTTAGCTCTGCTGTATGTATTTCCATACTTGAGCGCTCGCCGATCGCACACGCTCTCATTTTGCCGGGCGTGCATGCCAGGAGGGCCTATCCTCGACGGTTTCTGGGTCGTGTGGGAAGGACCCCCCTATCGCCCACACTCACTTGGCGACGGTTCCAAATGCCATCGCGGAAAGGGATTAAAAACCGTTTGTTTAGGACCGACACGCACCAGTGCTCGGTGAAGCTACTTATATATTGGACATCAAGATCTGTAGAGATAGATCAAGACACTTGATAGGACTTTCACAAAGCAATACCTTAATAAAGTTTTGAAGCAGTTCAAAATGGATAAGTCAAAGAAAGGGTTCTTCCATGTGGTACAAGGTGTGAAGTTGAGTAAGACTCAAAACCCGACCACGGCAGAATATATAGAGAGAATGAAAGTTATTCCCAATGCCTCGATGCATTTCCCTTCTTATCTATCGATGTATTCATCTGAGGCCACAGGCAGGTATATATCTACGAGTGGTTTATATAAAGGAGGGTCCTGATAAGAATGTTGTTCGGAAAAGGCGAAACTAGTTGTGTTGACTAAGGCTCAGAATACGTTCTTTCTTGGCAACTTGGACAACTTATAACGATGTTTGTCCCGCATATCAGACAGAAGATCGGGTTACAAAATTCGAAAGCTTTCGTCTCAATTCATATTTAGCCGCGAGCAATCTTAGGTTCTATAAAGTATGTCATGCTATGTACTAGACCTATTGTGTGCCTTGCCATGAGTTTGGCAAGGCGGTACAATAGGGATCCAGGAGTAGATCGTTGGACAGTGGTCACAATTATCCTTAGGTACCTAAAGAGGACTAAGGAAATGTTTCTCGGTTATGAAGGTGATAAAGAGTTCGTCGTAAAGAGTTACATCGATGCAAGCTTTGACACCGATCTGGATGACTCTGAGTCTTGATCTGGATACATATTGAAAGTGGGAGAAATTAGCTAGCGTAGCTCCATGCAGAGCATTGTAGACATAGAAATTTGCAAAATACATACGGATCTGAATATGGCAGACCCGTTGACTAAACTTCTCTCACAAGTAAAACATGATCACACCTTATTGCTCTTTGGGTGTTAATCACATAGCGATGCAAACTAGATTATTGACTCTAGTAAACCCTTTGGGTGTTGGTCACATGGCGGTGTGAACTATGGGTGTTAATCACATAAAAATGTGAACTATTGGTATTAAATCACATGGCGATGTGAACTAGATTATTGTCTAGTGCAAGTGGGAGACTGAAGGAAGTATGCCCAAGAGGCAATAATAGATTTGTTATTTTATATTTACTTATATCATGATAAATGTTTATTATTCATGCTAGAATTGTATTAGCCGGAAACTTGATACATGTGTGGAAACATAGACAAAACACTGTGTCCCTAGTAAGCCTCTACTAGACTAGCTCGTTAATCAAAGATGGTTAAGTTTCCCAACCATAGACATGTGTTGTCATTTGGTGAACGGGATCACATCAATAGGAGAATGGTGTGATGGACAAGACCCATCCGTTAGCTTAGCATGTTGATCTTTAGTTTTATTGCTATAGCTTTCTTCATGTCATATACATATTCCTTTGACTATGACATTATGCAACTCCCGGATACCGGAGGAATACCTTGTGTGCTATCGAACGTCACAACGTAACTAGGTGATTATAAAGATGCTCTACAGGTATCTCTTAAGGTGTTAGTTGGGTTGGCATAGATCGAGATTAGGATTTGTCACTCCGAGTATCGGAGAGGTATCTCTAGGCCCTCTCGGTAATACACATCATAATAAGCATTGCAAGCAATGTGACTAATGAGTTAGTTACGGGATGATGTATTATGGAATGAGTAAAGAGACTTTCCAGTAATGAGATTGAACTAGGTATGAAGATACTGAGGATCGAATCTCAGGCAAGTAACATACCGATGACAAAGGGAATAATGTATGTTGTATTACGGTACGACCGATAAAGATCTTCGTAGAATATGTGGGAACCAATATGAGCATCCAGGTTCCGCTGTTTGTTACTGACTAGAGAGGTGTCCTGGTCATGTCTACATAGTTCTCGAACCCGTAGGGTCCGCACGCTTAACGTTCGATGATGATTTTGTATCATATGAGTTATGTGATTTGGTTACCAAATGTTGTTCGGAGTCTCGAATGAGATCACGGAGATGACAAGGAGTGTCGAAACGGTAGAGAGGTAAAGATTCATATATAGGACGATGATATTCAAACACCAGAAGTGTTCTGGGGGTACCGGGTACATATCGGGTCACCGGAAGGGGTTCCGGGCATCCCCCGGGCAACTACATGGGCTTAATGGGCGAGGAAGGGGTGAAGGAAAGAGGGGAAGAGAGAAAGGAAGGGGAGCAATTCGGCCTCCCCTTCCTTCTCTCCTCCATCCTCCTTCCTTCCCCCTCCGGATGAATATGGAAGGGGGGAGGCCGAATAGGGAGTCGCCCAAGTAGGATTCCTCCTACTTAGGGCCCCCCCTTGGCTACCTCTCCTCCCCTCCAACCTATATATATGAGGGGGGCACTGCTAGAACACACATCAATAGTTGTTAGCCGTGTGCGGCGCCCCCTCCATAGTTTAGGCCTCCGGTCATATTCACGTAGTGCTTAGGCAAAGCCCTGCGCGGATCACATCACAATCACCGTCACCACGACGTCGTGCTGACGAAACTCTCCCTCGATACTTTGCTGGATCAAGAGTTTGAGGGATGTCATTGAGCTGAACATGTGCAGAACTCGGAGGTGTCGTACGTTCGGTGCTTGATCGGTCGGAATGAGAAGAAGTTCGACTAGATCAACCGTGTTGTCAAATGCTTCCGCTTTCAGTCTACGAAGGTACGTGGACACACTCTCCCCCTCTTGTTGCTATGCATCTCCTAGATAGATCTTGCGTGAGCGTGGGATTTTTTTTGAATTGCATGCTACGTTCCCCAACAAAAACAACACCCCAACTCCCCATTGCATCAAGTGATTCCTCGCACAGCACGTGCTCATGTCACCACTCCGGTGCTAGATACCCAGCAAGCTACACCAAAAGACATGGAGAATACCACTCCTTCACCAAAGGTGTTGCCCTCTTTTCAAAGGCTTCGCAGAGGCCCTAGGCCCCAGGTCTCCGTGTCAAGCATTCCTGAAGAGGATGTGCAAAACACAAGCTAAGTAGCATGTCAAGTGTTCCCTGAAGCCATCCCTTCAGTGTGTGCTCAAGAATCTGAAGCCAAGGCGGCTGAAGACATTCCGGCTGCATCAGCCGATGAAGAAAAAGAAGAAGATCGTGAAACTGTTCCCCTTACCATTGATCCAGTTGTCCAAGAAGAAGAAGTGATTGCGTCCGACACCCCAGTTCATGAAGCCACTGAAGTTGAGGCCAATGCGGCTGCCACCACCACCACTACTGAAGCCAATGACGTGGGCATGGCTGAAGATAATGTGCAGCCTGAAGTCATTGCTGCCACAGAAGACAATGCGCGACCATCCACCTCGGATGTGGTCGTTCCTCCCCTTGTACCTCACACTATGGAACGTGCGTAAACCCATGGTGAGCTCGTTATTGTCCAGTGGCCCATCTTGATTCCACCCACTGCTCCTGGTCCCCAATATGACTATCATGTGGAGCAACGGCCTCAAATGCAGAAGCCAAAGCCCAGGCTGTCAAGGCTTCCAAGTACTGCCACTACCCAAGGCTCCTTCAGTGTGCTAAGCTTCAGAGAGAACAACACTTTCTTTGACTGATCCAAGAACACCTTCCGGAAGCCAAAGATCTCTTGTTGATGTCAATCATATTCACAACCTTGCAACCAAGAACTCATTCTTTGCACATGAAGCCTGTCGGCAGTCCTGGAAGAGCCTCACACTGCTCTGTTCTGAAGATGATCTTCGCGAAGGTGGCTTCACGAAATGTTTCAAGTTTGACACCAGGCCTCCACAATCTGCAAGCTGGCATTCAACTCCTTCCATTGAAGATTTAGAGTATTCATCTTCGACTCCAACTGTTGTTGCCAGAGTCATTAATGAAGAGGACGACGCCACTTCACCAATGATGGCTTCACTGCACCACGATTCTGCGTCAGGCCTATCTGCACCAACAAACTCCTACATCGACCCTGCTGCTCCAACATCTTCAACGTCTGGGAACGAGTAGACGCTCTATGTCTTCAAACCTTTTTGGTCCTTACTGACAAAAGGGGGAGAAGCATATGAGTTGATAGTCTTCAAGAGGGTCCATATGGGTCGGGTGCTTATTTTTGCTAAGCTCTACAACTCTCATTCTTGAAACTATTTGGCTTTTGAGTTGTAACACTTAAACTTGATGATCGTCTGCTACTTTAGCTACTACCTTATGATGCGATGATAAATCCCGCATTAAGTCATTCTACAGACGCCCATTTCTCATTGTGCATGTCATTATCTTCATTAATCTTATGTATGCACGATGAATTATCTTCATGTGTTGAAGAGGATCTCCAGAAAGCAAAACCTGCCATGTGCATTTGCATTCAATAGCAAATCATTTATATGCACATCTTCAGGGGGAGCCTTTTTCAACCTATGAAGACAATGCCCATGTACTTTAACTTTCACATACTTTTATCCCCGTTAAAAACTTCAACCAGTTTGTCATCAATCAATAAAAGGGGTAGATTGTAACTACATCTAGTGCCACCCCTAGTTGGTTTTGGAGTATTGACGACAAACATGGTTGGGGGACTAATGTGTTTGTGAGAATTGCAGGATAACACAGGTAGTAGTCCCTAATTGATTCGGTTTACCTACCAGAGATGACCCCTAAAAATGTATGAATACATTGAATACAATGGTGGTTCGTGAAGACATTCACTTGAAGATAATGACTTGTTAACACATTCACTTGAAGACTATGGAGTGCGAAGACATAGTTTCTTTTGTAGTTTCCTTTTCTTCTTTATTGAGTCATAGGAACCACCGTACTATTAAGCGGGGTCCAAGTGAACAAATTCAGATGACTGAAATGATGCTCACCCAAAATTCTATATCTTCAAGCAAAGACAATGAGAGCAAAACTTATCCAGAGTTGGATGAGTCAGCTTTGCTTGCGCCCCAAGCCAAGTTGTCGTGTCTGTTTGAAATCCGACCGTTGGACACACACTACTGCAGGATGCTACTAAGGCGACACTACGATCAGAGACCCTTTGACGAAACTGTGTGCAATGCATTAATGGCAAATGGATATGTAAAGAAACCGGTAAAAAGGTGCAAAACATTTGCGATGGCGGAGCCATCAAACACGGTTCAAATTTTAGTTGCATGTGCGATGCAGGGCACACGGTTAACCCGTTCGAACTGTTTGCGATGAGGCAGAACAACAGAAACGGGGAGCCATATCAATGTGTGTGCGATATATGGCATACAGTTTGCTCTGACGAACTGTTTGCTATTAGGGAGTGCAATAGAAACGGTTAGCCAGATCAAGGTGTGTGTGATATATGGCATACGGTTCACAAGGACGAACTATTTTCGATTAGGGAACACAACAGAAATAGTTCAACTTAACAAGATGTGTGTG
The DNA here is from genome assembly GCF_018294505.1 of Triticum aestivum. Taxonomy (NCBI): domain Eukaryota; kingdom Viridiplantae; phylum Streptophyta; class Magnoliopsida; order Poales; family Poaceae; genus Triticum; species Triticum aestivum. The sequence goes on along the minus strand of NC_057794.1, from coordinate 231,151,211 downwards.
ATACGTGGCAAACAGCTGACTCCGACGAATTTTTTGCGATGATAAATTACAACACAAACGGTTAATACAGTTAGTTCATGTGCGATTTTGTGTGTACAAAAAACTTTTAAAAATGCAAACTAGTTGCTTGCGGTGGCTAGGAGTATCGCACATGATGCATCTGCGAGTACTCGTGTGCGATGATTAGTAAGTTACACATACCTTTCCTTATGTTAACACTTGTGTGATAAATAACACGTGGCACTGGATACATTATTCAGGTTGTGTGTGTGCTCCACTTAGTCTTCCCGTGCTCCTATGAATGCTTCCTGCGCTCCACATGGGTGAATTGTAAAATCCACGCCTCTTCCCTCATCGTTTTCCCGCCACCAGCTAATGGCTTGCTGCATATAACCCAGGCGGCAACGCTCCGTCGCGACACTCTACACAGATCTAGTCCTCACCCATCTACCATTAGTAAGTCCAAGCATTCCAAGCAATGACCAAAGCTACAACGTCAACGCCTACCTACGTTACATCTTCGGCAAGGAGAACGAGCCAGAGCAGGTTGGGGAGCAAGAGCTTCATCGGCCAGTGCAGGCACCATTACCCATCGGCAGCGGTATCAACGTGACAGTCCTTGGCAGGACAATCAAGATATTGCAGAGGAGGTGTGATGAGTGGTTTGCCATCCACCGTGCAAATGATCCAGAGCTGCTCGGCGGCATGATTGACGACCCACCCGAAGAGCCATCATCAACAGTGCTCATCGAGAGCCTCATGCCCCTCAAGGAATGGGTAGAGGACCTCTGCGATTCAGTCAGGACACACGCAGCCTGTGGCTTCATCATTGCCCGCGGTTGCCGTGTCAACCTCGATCCTGATGATGTGGTGGCCAGGCTTGAGTGCATCCTTGGCGGAGTTGATGTCCCCGACGAAGTAGAACATCGCCAATGTGATATCTTGAGGATCCAGGTCATGGACGGAATTTGCTACCAGGCCACAGACATGGAAATGGAGCGGTTCCGTGGAGATGTCTTGTGCGTGATTGCATGTTGTCAAGCTCTTCTGGAAGAGATCCAGCAGCCCCAAGAGCCTCCCAGCGCCAACAGCTCCGTAGGCGGAGGTAGGTTGGGACACTTGGAGTGAACGGCTGCAAGGGTGCTATGCTGATCATGCAGTCTGAGAACACCATCGTCAGAAGGCTGCCAGCTCAGCCTTTTAGCCTATATTTTATTATAATTGTATGCATATGTAGGCCGTGAGTGTTCTGGGCCTTGCCACATGTGGCATTTTAAATTATCCTGAATATGTAAGACAATTATTTAGAATTATTAACCGTTGCCATTGTAAATTTGCCTCAACAGCGACTAGAGCGTGCGCAGGGACACTAGAGCGGAGCACGCCCCGGCGGCCTCCATGGCGAGCAAAAGGCGTGAACGGACATGCGTAGAGCGCGCCGCAGCCGCCTCAACAGCGAGCAACCATGTGGTCAACCTTCTGCCATCAATAAATTTTGACCATGTTTCTCATCACATTGCAGATTACAATGCATAAGTAATTGCAAATCTGTTCACACCTATCAAACTAATACGTGTTCACACTTAGCATCGGGCTATAAAAACTACCCACTCGAAAATTATTTCACAGTTCCTCTCCTCATCACCCACAAAACGGGTCTTTCCTGTCAAGTAATTCCGCCATGACTGGTTAGAGGAGTTTCGGGTGGACATATAACCAGGCAGCAAAGATCAAGGCCGGGGAAGCACTAGAGATGTCCCGCCACGAAGCCGTAGCCGCAGCCGTAGCAGAGATGTCCCAGCGTGCCATGGAGCCCTCGAATGAGCTCTCACGGGCACGCGAGGGTTCTCGCAAGCGTAGTTGCCGCGTCAGAGATCACGACAAGCTGGCGTTGCTAAAGTCCTTGCCCATCGACGATGACATTCTCGCTGGCCTCATTAAGCAGCAGGAGCTGGTCGACGCCTAGATGAAGCTACTCGAGATCAGCGATGCCTCGGTTGACAAGGCGACCGGCCTCATCAAGCAACTCATGGGTGACAATGCGAAGCTCCTCAAGGCGCTCGCCGAGAAGGAGGAGGAGGCCACCGGCTGGAAGATGCTGCATGAGCAGAGCAGTGCCTTGGGGATGACGTTGACAGCCATCATCGAGGAACTGATGGGTGACTTGACCTGTCATGGTGATTATATAAACCCTTTTCAGGTTGTCTGCAGGGTATAGGGGGTAGGGTGTTCTTCTCGAGCATGTCTCCCTTGTGCGGCTTGTAGATGCGGCACATATCTATGGGCTCCCTGAGGTATATATACTATCATTTACCGACAATTAGGGGGGCACACAATCTATCCCTTTGACCTAACAATGAGAACGGTTTGACCATGATGGTTTCCTATTGATACTAGTAAGGTACACGTGCATTGCACGCATGAGATTTGGTAACCAAATTATGTATAAATACCACACTATAGCATGTAAGCTTTGAGTCATACATGCATGATGTAGATGTTCGTTTAATTCTTATAGTTCATCTCATCCAAAATCAATTAGTTTTATAAAAAAATATTTTAAGATTCATGGAATTGTGCATTTTAAAGCATAAAGTAAAAAACAAAAGGTGAAAATTCATTCAGAAGAAAAAGTTTGGGCAATTAAGATATGGAAGATTCTAGAACAAAGGAGAAGTGCTTGTGTTTTGAGGTTTGTGCATTATGCTTAAGTTCAACCATGGAGTCTTCTAGATTGTACATGTGGCAGAATCTAGTGGAATGTAGATGATATCCAACGGCCAGTAGTGCTGGGATTTTCCATCTCTGTACCGTCGCATTGGCTTCATCCAATGACCAACTTTCAAAGTTATTCACACACTATATAGGGGCATAGATATAGATGTGTCCCATGCTAGACCAAATAAAGTTTAAGCGCATGCGTGGGACAACCCTCCCCCCCCCCACTGCCGCCTCGACGTAGGGAAACCGACATTGTACGTATCGAACCAGTCTTGGAGTCGGGTACGGTGTTCGGTTTGTAGTTGGTGGCCCATCGAAGTTGTGCATTCAGGATTTCAACACATCACACACCACCGTACCCATACATATTTTCGGTCCGCATGCAGTGTATATGGGGTCTTCTGATCGACCATGTCGCCCTTGTGCGGTTTTTTGTGATGACACGCATATCTGTGGGCTCCCCGAGTGTATATATATCATCCCTTTGATCGATAATGAGGGGTATGTGTTGGCCATGAATGGATACCTCCTAGTTCGTGTTAGGGCCGGTCACCGTCACATGTCACTCAACCAAAGCTCAAGCTCATGCGTTGTTAGGATCCCCTCCCACATGCTCAGATTGCTGGGTTCAACCTACATCATACCATGCGTATCTCGTCCTTAACTACCTTGCCTTCATGGTTGTTGTTTGTATCAAGAGGTGGGCACCACATCTAAATTGTACATTATTCTATATTGAGAACACACATCACCCCTTCCCAACGTACATCATTTTGGGCTGCATGCAAGAGGTGCTGGTTTTGTCGTCCCTCTCGTGCGATTTTTATGATGGTTCAATCTATTGGCCCAAGCGGTTTATCGACAACAACAGTTGTTGTTTGACCAAACCATAGATTCATTTGTCCGTCTTATGGTAGGTCATGTCGACATGCATGTATGACCAAAGTATCGATCATTACGTGCATCCACCCGCTGACACGAAGTGGGAGGTGATGGGCCAAACATCCTAGCTAGCTACGACATTATTTCATTATAGATATATCCAAGGGTGCTTTCGGGTTTGCGAAGTAGGTGTCGGTGTTAAAACCGGCCGATCTCGGGTAGGGGGTCCCGAACTGTGCATCTGAGGATCGAACGTAACAAGGAACACAGGGAACATGATGTTTTACCCAGGTTCGGGCCCTCTTGATGGAGGTAAAACCCTACGTCCTGCTCGATTGTATTTGACGAGTGTAGGGGTTACAAGAGTCGATCTACCTCGAGATCGTAACAGCTAGACCGTAGATGTCTAGCCTATATGAGTTCTGATAGCCCATATGGACTAGACCCTCCGGCTTATATATACACCGGAGGGGCCTAGGGTTGTATAGAGTCGGCTTGCAGAAGAAGGAAATTACATATCTGGACGCCAATCTTGCCATCCACGCATAGGAGAGTCCTATCCGGGCACATGGGAAGGTCTCCTACCTTGTATCTTCACGGCCCATCAGTCCGGCCCATATCACACAACACGGACACCTGAGGACCCCCTTATTAGCCCATGAACCAGTCTTCAATGACGATATGTTCGGCACGCAGATTGTCTTCGGCATTGCAAGGCGGGTTCCTCCTCCCAATACTTCAAAGCATTCTTCTGAACAAAAGAACTATATCCGACTCTACACGATAGTCACAACCCTCAACCATGAAGGCAACTCATTTAATTAAGATAATGTCTGTCAACTGACAACTTTCTGGCAAAACGTCACATCGGGCCCCTTTACTATTCTGAACCATTTTTTCACCTCGCGCTTCGTGTGTCGAGGCATTGCCTCTATTGACATGTCTTGTCAAACAGAGATCGTGCCCGCTTATCATGGGATCCTTATCAATACTGTTTTGGGTAATTGAACCGTGTCATTCACATGACCCCTTGGGAATAGGCGAGTTTTAAGGCTTGAGGGGGGCGTTTGATATTCACTGCCTATATAAGAAGATAAAAATTCCTATTTCTTCCCACGCCTTCTTCCTTCTCCTGCTTTCCCTCTTCGAGCTCCAGTGCCCAAACTTCAATCTTGCCCACAACCGCCGACCTCTCCAGCCATGTCTGGATCTAGTTCCAAGGGCAAGTGGGAGGCCTCCTCCGTCACAGAGATGGACGTCAAGGAGCTCCGAGAGGCGGGGTTGTTGGGTAACGCAGGAATTTCAAAAAAATTCCTACGTACACGCAAGATCATGGTGATGCATAGCAACGAGAGGGGAGAGTATCGTCTACGTACCCTCGTAAACCATAAGCGGAAGCGTTATGACAACTCGGTTGATGTAGTCGTACGTCTTCACGATCAACCGATCTAGCATCGAAGGTACGGCACCTCCGTGATCTGCACATGTTCAGCTCGGTGACGTCCCGCGAACTCATGATCCAATAGAGCATTGAGGGAGAGTTTTGTAAGCACGGCGGTGTGATGACGATGATGATGATGCTACCAGAATAGGGCTTCGCCTAAGCACCGCTATGATATTACCGAGGTGGATTATGGTGGAGGGTGGCACCACACACGGCTAAATGATCAATGATCAACTTGTGTGTCCATGGGGTGACCCCCTTCCCTGTATATAAAGGAGTGGAGGAGGGGGAGGGCCGGCGCTCTCTATGGCACGCCCTAGGGGAGTCCTACTCCCACCGGGAGTAGGACCCCCCCCACTTTCCAAGTAGGAGTAGGAGAAGAAGGAAGGAGGAGAGAGGGGGGAAGGAAAGGGGGGCCGCCCCCCTCCCAATTCGGATTGGGCTTGGGGGCGTGCGCCTCCCTTTTTTCCCTTCACTCTCCTCTATTCCACTAAGGCCCAATAAGGCCCATATACTCCCCGGGGGGTTCCAGTAACCTCCCGCTACTCCGAAAAAAAGCCAGAACCACTCGGAACCATTCTGATGTCCAAACATGGCCTTCCAATATATCGATCTTTATGTCTCGACCATTTCGAGACTCCTCATCATGTCCGTGATCAAATCTGGGACTCCGAACTACCTTCGATACATCAAAACACATAAACTCATAATACTGATCGTCACCGAATGTTAAGCGTGCGGACCCTAAGGGGTCGAGAACTATGTAGACATGACCGAGACATGTCTGCGGTCAATAACCAATAGCGGAAACTGGATGCTCACACTGGCTCCTACATATTCTACGCAGATCCTTATCGGTCAAAACGCATAACGGTATACGTTGTTCCTTTGTCATGGTATGTTACTGATACGTCCATTTTGCATCATGCTTTTATATCGATATTCATTGCATTATGGGCTGTTATTACACATTATGTCACAACACTTATGCCTATTCTCTCTTATTTTACAAGGTTTACATAAAGAGGGAGAATGCCGGCACCTGGGATTCTAGGCTGGAAAAGGAGCAAATATTAGAGACCTATTCTGCACAGCTCCAAAAGTCCTAAAACTTCACGGAAGTCATTTTCAGAATATATAAAAAAATGAGCGCAAGAAGTTCCAGAGGGGGCCACACCCTGCCCACGAGGGTGGGGGTGCGCCCTACACCCCTAGGCGCGACCCCCGCCTCGTGGGCCCCCTGGTGGCCCTCCGATGCCCATCTTCTGCTATATGGAGTCTTTCGATGAGGAAAAAATCATAAGCCAGCTTTCGGGACGAGACTCCGCCGCCACGAGGCGGAACCTTGGCGGAACCAATCTAGGGCTCTGGCGGGGCTGTTCTGCCGGGGAAACTTCCCTCCGGGAGGGGGAAATCATCGCCATCGTCATCACCAATGATCCTCTCATCGGGAGAGGGAAATCTCCATCAACATCTTCACCAGCACCATCTCCTCTCAAACCCTAGTTCATCTCTTCTATCCAATTCTTGTCTCCAAGTTTGGGATTGGTACCTGTGGGTTGCTAGTAGTGTTAATTACTCCTTGTAGTTGATGCTAGTTGGTTTCTTTAGTGGAAGATCATATGTTCAGATCCTATATGAATATTAATACCCCTCTGATTATGAACATGAATATGCTCTATGAGTAGTTACATTTGTTCCTGAGGATATGGGAGAAGTCTTTCTATTAGTAGTCATGTGAATTTGGTATTCGTTTGATATTTTGATGAGATGTATGTTGTCTCTCCTCTAGTGGTGTTATGTGAACGTCGACTACATGACACTTCACAATTATTTAGGCCTAGAGGAAGGCATTGGGAAGTAATAAGTAGATGATGGGTTGCTAGAGTGACAGAAGCTTAAACCCTAGTTTATGCATTGCTTCGTAAGGGGCTGATTTGGATCCATATGTTTCATGCTATGGTTAGGTTTACCTTAATACTTTTGTTATAGTTGTGGATGCTTGCAATAGAGGTTAATCATAAGTGGGATTCTTGTCCAAGTAAGGACAGCACCCAAGCACCGGTCCACCCACATACCAAATTATCAAAGTACCGAACGTGAATCATATGATCGTGATGAAACCTAGCTTGACGATAATTCCCATGTGTCCTCGGGAGCGCTTTTCTTTATATAAGAATTTTTCCAGGCTTGTCCTTTGCTACAAAAGGGATTGGGCCACCTTGCTGCACTTTATTTACTTTTCTTAATTGTTGCTCGTTACAAATTATTTTATCACAAAACTATCTGTCACCTATAATTTCAATGCTTGCAGAGAATACCTTGCTGAAAACCGCTTATCATTTCCTTCTGCTCCTTGTTGGGTTCGACACTCTTACTTATCAAAAGGACTACGATAGATCCCCTATACTTGTGGGTCATCAAGACTCTTTTCTGGCGCCATTGCCGGGGAGTGAAGCGCCTTTGGTAGGTGGAATTTGGTAAGGAAAAATTTATATAGTGTGCTGAAATTTACTGTCACTTGTTACTATGGAAAGTAATCCTCTGAGGGGCTTGTTCGGGGTATCTTCACCCCGACCAGTAGAGCAAAGAGTTGCTCCTCAACCTATTGAACCTACTGAAAATGAAAATGTCTACTTTGAGATTCCTTCGGGTATGATAGAAAAACTGCTAGCTAATCCTTTTGCAGGAGACGGAACAATGCATCCTGATGAGCACCTAATATATGTGGATGAAGTTTGTGGATTATTTAAGCTTGTAGGTGTGCCCGATGATGTTATTAAGAAGAAGGTCTTCCCTTTATCTTTCAAGGGAGATGCATTGACATGGTATAGGCTATGTGATGATATGGGATCATGGAACTACAAACGATTGAAATTGGAATATCAGCAGAAGTTTTATCCTATGCATCTTGTTCATCGTGATCGTAATTATATATATAATTTTTGGCCTCGCGAAGGATAAAGCATCGCTCAAGCTTGGGGGAGGCTTAAATCAATGTTATATTCATGCCCCAATCATGAGCTTTCAAGAGAAATAATTATTCAAAATTTGTATGCTCAGCTTTCTGATAACAATCGCACCATGCTCGATACTTCTTGTGCTGGCTCTTTTATGATCAAGACTGTTGAATTCAAAGGGGATTTATTGGAAAGAATTAAATGCAACTCTGAAGATTGGGACCTCGACGAAGGTGAGAAGTCAGGTATGATACCTAAGTTTGATTGTGTTAAATATTTTATGGATACCGATGTTTTCCGTAAATTTAACACTAAATATGGACTTGACTCTAAAATAGTAGCTTCTTTATGTGAATCTTTTGCTACTCATGTTGATCTCCCAAGGGAGAAGTGGTTTAAATATCATCCTCCCATAGAAGTAAAAGTAGCTGCACCTATTAAAGTTGAAGAACAGACTGTCACTTATAATGATCCTATTGTTCCTACTGCTTATGTTGAGGAACCACCTTTTCCTATTAGGATAAAAGACCATGCTAAAGCTTCAACTGTGGTTAGTAAAAGCAATATTAGAACCTATACACCTCCTAAGCAAATTAAAGTTGAACCTAATATTGCTATTGTTAAAGATCTCTTGTCTGATAATATTGATGGGCATGTTATTCATTTCTGTAATGAGACTGCTAGAATTGCTAAACCTTGTGCTAAAGATAAACATAGACCCGTGGTAGGCATGCCTGTTATTTCTGTTAAAAGAGGAGATCATTGTTATCATGGCTTGTGTGATATTGGTGCTAGTGCTAGTGCAAAACCTATTGACTTATACAAATAAATTACGCACGATATTGCACCTGCTGAGTTAGAAGATATTGATGTCACAATTAAACTTGCCAATAGAGATACTATTTCACCAATGGGAATTATTAGAGATGTTGAAGTCTTGTGTGGGAAAACTAAATATCATGCTGATTTTCTTGTTCTTGGTTCCCCACAAGATAGCTTTTGTCCCATTATATTTGGTAGACCCTTCTTGAACACAGTTAATGCTAAGATAGATTGTGAAAAGGATGTTGTTACTATTAGTTTAGGTGATATGTCTCACGAATTTAATTTCTCGAAATTTCATAGACAACACCGTGAAGAGGAATTGCCTAGTAAAGATGAAATTATTGGTCTTGCTTTTATTGCCGTGCCTCCTAGTGATCCTTTAGAACAATATTTGCTAGACCATGAAAATGATATGTTTATGAATTAAAGAAGGGAAATAGATGAAGTATTCTTTAAACAGGAACCCATCCTAAAACACAATTTGCCTGTCGAAATCCTAGGGGATCCTCCTCCACCCAAGGGTGATCCCATGTTTGAGCTCAAACCGTTACCTGATACTTTTAAATATGCTTATCTTGATGAGAAATGTAACATCCCAAATTTTTCCAAATTTTGGAATGTTAATAATAAGATACTATTGATTGAATTGCTTTGGTTTTCAGGAGAAACGAAAACCTTTTGAGTCCTTGTTTAATTTTTTTTTCTCACACCATGTTGGATAACATTTCCATCCAATAAGAAAACTATGGTTGAAAAGTTTATTCAATAATTTAAAGTGGCATTCATTTCTTTTGACTCATTTGAAATATTTTGAAACCATATTAAATACTATGGAGTGAGAATAAAATGACTTTCTCAAATGTGGTGGATAAAAATTTCATTTGAGGTTCTTTGATATTGGAGTTCCATTTGCAATTAGATCTTATTTGAAAATTTAATGTGATTCAGATAGTTCCAAATTAACAAATAAATTTAATGAGAGGATATAATGCGAATTCTCCAAAAAAAATATTTGGAAATACAATTATCTTTTTGTGAATTTGCAAAACCCAAAATTCATTTTTGAGTAAATCAATTATGTCCATAAAGCATTAATAGTAGTTGTGCACAAAATATATTTTTCTTAAATTCTGAGACTAATTTTTGTGGAATCTAAATAATATTTACACTAATGTAAACATTTTTATTATTTGTTTTAAGTAAACTTTTTGTGGACGTACTTATGTACGTAATTATGTTTCAATCCTAATTCCTAAACTCTAGCTCGACCCAGTCCATTCTCTCTCTCTAAATCTCGCACAGGCGTGAGGCAACAACACATCACAGCCCACCTTGTTTTTTTTTCCTTGCCTTTTTCCTTTGGGCCAATTTCTCCCACTAAGGCCCATACCAATCGATGGTCATCTTCCTCTCATCGTTCACCAACAGGAACAGAGAGCAACAGCCATGGCGTGCCAGATCCCCACCCCGCACCCCACCCTCCCCTCCTCTCCCTCGCCCTAAAACCTCTCTGAACGGATCCCCCACTCCGCCCCGACTCTTTCTCTTCCGTTACCCACAATAAACCTCGCCCTAATGACCATTACCACACCAGAAACGGCTGCCATTGATGCCTTAATATTGAAGATGCGCCGCTCCGTTTCGGCTCTCTGCTATGGTATAAAAGGGGGGCCCGAGGAACCTCTATTCGCCCTGCATCTCCCAGTCCACGAACCCCTCTCCAACGCCCTTCGATTCCCGAGCAATTGCTCGTCGGAGTCGAGGCCGCCGTCTTCTTCCATTGAAGCTCACGACCTCTCCAGTGAGACCCTTGCTCTCAAACTCCTTACCTGGACGATTTGTCCCCGTGCGAATTTTTCTGACAATTTGTTTTCCGCAAGCACCAAGCCAGAGCACGACCTCCGCGAAGAACGCAACTGACCGGAGCTCCATGCAACTCTGGCGATATCTCCACGACACTCGAGGAAGGAGACGAGCACCTATCTGTGTCCCTCGCGACCGCCTCATCGACCTCTACACCGTCCAACCGTTCAATGACGCCGGGGGCTTTATTCTCGAACTCCGGCAAAACTCCGGCGAACTCTCACGGTGAGCACCCAGCCATTTTTTTCCTCAAGCGTGTTCTTATATGAAGAGTATCAATCAATCAGAAGTGGCCACATGGCAGCTCAATGATAATCCCGTAATTTAATTTTTGGAAAAATATCCAAACTTTAGAAATTCGTATCTCCCAAACCATATGTCCGATTTCGGCAAATAAGATATCCCTGGGTAGGTGCAGACCTCTAGTTTATTATAAAAATTTCAAATCTCACTTTTGCGCAAATTAAAATTTAGTTTTGATTTAAATACTAATTTGAGTAATTTTGCTATATCTTTTATTCTGTAAACCATATAAAAATGTTTTATATATGGAACTTGAACCTTAAGACCTAACCTTTCCGTTGGAACTGATGGATGAATTTTTCCAACATATTCTAGATGATGTTTTATCATCAACACCTTAATTTGACCTTCTTGGATCATCATTTAATAATTTAGTTAAAATAAAATTTGACTATAGGGTAAAACTCTTAGATTGATCCCTAGGGAATCTCCCTGGACATTTGATATCACCAAAAAAAACTTTGAAGTTACAAGATTAAGGATTTAATCCTTTTATCTTGAAACTTATGCCACGCCAGTGTTATTTAACAATAATCTCATGATAGATTTGTTGTAAGAACTTGTCTCACAACCCATCTTTTATATCAAACCAAGATCTTCACTTAGTATCATTTCCAACCCTAGAATATTACTATGTCATATTTTCTTCCAAGACCACACCTGATTCTATTAATCGAATAATTTGTGTTGTTATTTGGATTTTCATTTGGATGTTATTTGTGTGTTGAATGCTTGCTTGAATCATTGTTATGTGAATGTGGATATGCCGAGTGTCTTACTTGAGTTATTTATCGCGTTAGATTGCGACGAGTGCGAAGGTAAATTCTACGAGGAGGTAGAACCTTGTGACTACGAAACCAAAGGCAAGTTGCAAATTGATCATGCTTCGACCTATATTTTCATACTATGCATAACTCTTTAAATTTTAATACTATGCATGTTTTATAAAAGTTTTGCAAAGTATTATATTTATCTAGAGCCTTAGGCCGTGCTTGCACAAATGGGTGGGTTGAAAATCAAGCAAGTTTTAAACAAATAAACTTGCCCTCTTTTGGGGCAATGTTTTGTGAAAACTTTTGAAAACCAATGCTATATACTATTTTACTTCTACTCTCTGGGCGGAATGGTATTGACGGGAGCGTCTTTAAGTGATTGCGCCCATCGGGGTCTTACAATGAATGAGCCCGACTGGGGTCTTGCACACAGATTTTGGGTGGGGATTGCGGTCCAGGGGAATGAGATCTTCCAAGTACAGTTCGATGTAGCTTCCAGTACAACCACATGCTACTATGGGCTTTGGCTTAGCTTAGTACTAACGGGAAACCCTTACCTCAGGACCGCCATCGGAGAGGGGCTTTCATTGCCTAAGTTGCGGGCGGCTTGGTCAGGTATAGGGGGCTGTTACGGAAAGGCTTCGTCGCAATCTCCTCCTAGTCGTACACCCAAGTATGTAACGATAAACGGGGTTGATTGTGTCATGTGGGGAACATGTACGACCTCTGTAGAGGGTTTAACCTAATCGATTAGCCGTGCCCCCGGTTATGCGCAAATTGAGCAACTGAAGACTTGGACTAAAGAAGAATCTCCCCTCTCTTTTCTAAAAATCTATTTAAGGATTAAAGTTGAGGAATGAGCACAGTGAATGTGTTTCACTTCAACCTTATGTATGTTTTAAACTATTTTAGAGAATGAGCACTGGTGCGTATATCCAAGTGTCTCGCTCCTACTTTTATACTAAAAAACTATTTATTTCAAAGAAGTTTTACAAAATTTAGTATCGTAGAAAATTGGCTTTATGCAAAGGAACCCTCCACCAATATTTATCCTGCATATATAATCTGTTATACTCTCCTTTGCAACTTGGGAGTACATTCCACGTACTCATCTGCACCTGTCATGTGCAGATCTCGACAGATTAAGAGACGATAGGGTTATGGTCTACACTCAACGAGCCCAGTGGCGTTGATGGAGCCTAACTTAGCGACTACGTATAATTCCGCTGTATTATCTGCCAGCTTGAGCTGTGCCTAAGGTATGATTTATATATATCTAGATCTACCGTTGTAGTAGAATGATGTATGTCTTACTGATATTTATTTTTGTTACTGTGTGTGCTAGCTATGATCCAGGGATAGCACAGTAAGCACAGAGACTTGGATTTTATCAAATCCGGGTCGTTACAAAATGGTATCAGAGTATACGTTGACTGTAGGACGTGACCCTAGAAAATGGCTTAGAAATTGGAAGACCTTGATAGGAACAACTTAAATTTCCAGTAGTAATAATAGCTTTCTCGTACCCTCTTGTTTTCTTTACTAAGTTCTCTTCTGCTTTCAAAAACTTAGATGACCAACCTTCCAAACTCCAGTGACCTTGCTAAAGAAGAACCGAAGATACTCAAGACTAAGATGGCTATGAAGAAGTTGAAGATTACCACTGTCATGGAATATCCCACACGATTCAAATAGTATACAAGCCCACCATGAGAGTTGTGAAATAAACGAAAGAGTGCGAGTAGTGTGCCCGACAATGAGAAATCATGTGGATGAAGGTACCATAGGAATTGTTTGTTTGAAATCTATGAGTGAAACTTGGATTTTTGTTGGAGTTCTTCGCCATTGATTTGATTTTGTTGTCATTTGAGTTGTGTGATTTTTTTTTAAAAAAACTTGCGTTATTAGGATACAAACTCTGTAGGTTGTATTATTTATTCAACCTCGAGAGGTGTTAATTACGGAAGATGTATGAGTATTATAAACATTGAGTTGTTTATTGATTGTTGTGTGTGTATCCATCTCTCTTTCTCTAAACTCTATCCTCTTCTCTGACCAAACCTTAAACCCAAAGATGGAAGGAATTATTTTGATGGGACAAGTGACACATTCAGAAGTACAAGAGTGGATTCAGGATATAGGAATAATGGAAGACATCAAAGTAAATCCAACGGAGAAGATGGATTATGCTTCCCAGCATTTCATCCGAGAGACTGACACATGGTGTAAGAGGCTTATAGCCATCGATGAATTCCAAGGGCAATTACTTGGAAAGAATTAAAGAAGTTTCAAACTCAATCTCATATTGTCATACATGATCTGAAGAAACCAAGTGAAGATGCGAGGAAATTTTACGACTGCAAGTTTTACCACGACTTGAGTAGGATTAACGCCACCCAAAGACGTTTTATTAGCTTTGCAGGTGAAGACCTCTTAAAGAGGAGTGAGAATGACCGAGTGTTAGAACACGCGATTCACCAATCTACATATGGGGTAATGATTTGAGTACGAGATGGATTGATCACCATACCAGAGACTCTTATTATATACTTTTGTATGTTTGATGGGTAAGTCGGAGAGATTTGAGACCCTAGTTGAGTGTCGACACGACAAGCCCAAAACCATAGAATGGTAAGACGTATTACCTTTATAGATAGGCTCTCATGCCTGACGTAGATGGTATGGTAACGAAGGAACATGAAGGAGTTCTATCAGAAGCTTTTGACCACCATGAGAGTCTCGGAAGTAGTTTTGGAATCTATGGATTTTGAGAAAGTCTTCTCTTTTGAGGAAAAGCCCAGTTCTTAATCACAGAAGCTCAATGAAGAATCATCATCCCCACAAGTTTGTTTTTAAGGGTGGTAGTACCCTAAGAATACCCTGGGAGTATAAAGGACCCGATCAACAATTAGCTAAGACCAAGGATGGTGTCTAACGCTTCAGGATATGTTGAAGTGACAGTGGTAAAAGGAATTGTATCAACGGAAGACATTCCTGCAAGCCCGCGGATGATATGAAATAACCCCGGGGAAGTAATCCAAGAAACCTCAACCCTAACCCAATTCTTGCTAGCCTCTGCAAATCTCGAGGACGAGATTTCTTTTAAGAGTGGTAGTTTGTAACATCCCAAAATTTTCCAAATTTTGGAATGTTAATAATATGATACTATTGATTGAATTGCTTTGGTTTTCAGGAGAAACGAAAACCTTTTGAGTCCTTGTTTAAACTTTTTTTTCTCACACCATGTTGGATTACATTTCCATCCAATAAGAAAACTATGGTTGAAAAGTTTATTCAATAATTTAAAGTGGCATTCATTTCTTTTGACTCATTTGAAATATTTTGAAACCATATTAAATACTATGGAGTGAGAATAAAATGACTTTCTCAAATGTGGTGGATAAAATTTTCATTTGAGGTTCTTTGATATTGGAGTTCCATTTGCAATTAGATCTTATTTGAAAATTTAATGCGATTCAGATATTTCCAAATTAACAAATAAATTTAATGAGAGGATATAATGCGGCTTCTCCAAAAAAATATATTTGGAAATACAATTATCTTTTTGTGAATTTGCAAAACTCAAAATTCATTTTTGAGTAAATCAATTATGTCCATAAAGCATTAATAGTAGTTGTGCACAAAATATATTTTTGTTAAATTCTGGAACTAATTTTTGTGGAATCTAAATAATACTTACACTAATGTAAACATTTTTATTATTTGTTTTAAGTAAACTTTTTGTGAACGTACTTATGTACGTAATTATATTTCAATCCTAATTCCTAAACTCTAGCTCGACCCAGTCCATTCTCTCTCTCTAAATCTTGCACAGGCGTGAGGCAACAACACATCACATCCCACCTTGTTTTCTTTCCTTGCCTTTTTCCTTTGGGCCAATTTCTCCCACTAAGGCCCATACCAATCGATGGTCATCTTCCTCTCATCGTTCACCAACAGGAACAGATCCTCAAAAAAAAAACAACAGGAATAGAGAGCAACAGCCATGGCATGCCAGATCCCCACCCCGCACCCCACCTTCCCCTCTTCTCCCTCGCCCTAAAACCGCTCTGAACAGATCCCCCACTCCGCCCCGACTCTTTCTCTTCCGTTACCCATAATAAACCTCGCCCTAATGACCATTACCACACCAGAAACGGCTGCCATTGATGCCTTAATATTGAAGATGCGCCGCTCCGTTTCGGCTCTCTGCTATGGTATAAAAGGGGGGCCCGAGGAACCTCTATTCGCCCTGCATCTCCCAGTCCACGAACCCCTCTCCAACGCCCTTCGATTCCCGAGCAATTGCTCGTCGGAGTCGAGGCCGCCGTCTTCTTCCGTTGAAGCTCACGACCTCTCCAGTGAGACCCTTGCTCTCAAACTCCTTACCTGGACGAGTTGTTCCCGTGCAAATTTTTCTGACAATTTGTTTTCCGGAAGCACCAAGCCAGAGCACGACCTCCGCGAAGAACGCAACTGACCGAAGCTCCATGCAACTCCGGCGATATCTCCACGACACTCGAGGAAGGAGACAAGCGCCTATCTGTGTCCCTCACGACCGCCTCATCGACCTCTACACCGTCCAACCGTTCAATGACGCCGGGGGCTTTCTTCTCGAACTCCGGCAAAACTCCGGCGAACTCTCACGATGAGCACCCAGCCATTTTTTTCCTCAAGCGTGTTCTTATATGAAGAGGTATCAACCAATCAGAAGTGGCCACATGGCATCTCAATGATAATCCCGTAATTCAATTTTCGGAAAAATATCCAAACTTTAGAAATTCGTATCTCCCAAACTGTATGTCCGATTTCGGCAAATAAGATATCCCTGGGTAGGTGCAGACCTCTAGTTTATTATAAAAATTTCAAATCTCACTTTTGCGCAAATTAAAATTTAGTTTTGATTTAAATACGAATTTGAGTAATTTTGCTATATCTTTTATTTTGTAAACCATATAAAAATGTTTTATATATGGAAGTTGAACCTTAAGACCTAACCTTTCCGTTGGAACTGATGGATGAATTTTTCCAACATATTCTAGATGATGTTTTATCATCAACACCTTAATTTGACCTTCTTGGATCATCATTTAATAATTTAGTTAAAATAAAATTTGACTATAGGGTAAAACTCTTAGATTGATCCCTAGGGAACCTCTCTGGACATTTGATATCACCAAAAAAAACTTTGAAGTTACAAGATTAAAAATTTAATCCTTTTATCTTGAAACTTATGCCATGCCAGTGTTATTTAACAATAATCTCATGATAGATTTGTTGTAAGAACTTGTCTCACAACCCATCTTCTATATCAAACCAAGATCTTCACTTAGTATCATTTCCAACCCTAGAATATTACTATGTCATATTTTCTTCCAAGACCACACCTGATTCTATATCAACCCTAACCGTGCCCTAGAAATTATGATAGTGGCAATCGAATAATTTGTCTTGTTATTTGGATTTTCATTTGGATGTTATTTGTTTGTTGAATGCTTGCTTGAATCATTGTTATGTGAATGTGGATATGCTGAGTGTCTTACTTGAGTTATTTATCGCGTTAGATTGTGACGAGTGCGAAGGTGAATTCTACGAGGAGGTAGAACCTTGTGACTACGAAACCGAAGGCAAGTTGCAAATTGATCATGCTTCGACCTATATTTTCATACTATGCATAACTCTTTAAATTTTAATACTATGCATGTTTTATAAAAGTTTTGCAAAGTATTATATTTATCTAGAGCCTTAGGCCGTGCTTGCACAAGTGGGTGGGTTGAAAATCAAACAAGTTTTAAATAAATAAACTTGCCCTCTTTTGGGGCAATGTTTTGTGAAAACTTTTGAAAACCAATGATATTGACGGGAGCGTCTTCTACTCCCTGGGCGGAATGGTATTGACGGGAGCGTCTTTAAGTGATTGCGCCCATCGGGGTCTTGCAGTGAATGCGCCCGACTGGGGTCTTGCACACAGGTTTTTGGTGGGGATTGCCGTCAAGGGGAATGAGATCTTCCAAGTACAGTTCGATGTAGCTTCCAGTATAGCCACATGCTACTATGGGCTCCTGGCTTAGCTTAGTACTAACGGGAAACCCTTACCTCAGGACCGCCATCGGAGAGGGGCTTTCATTGCCTAAGTTGCGGGCGGCTTGGTCAGGTATAGGGGGCTGTTACGGAAAGGCTTCGTCGCAATCTCCTCCTAGTCGTACACCCAAGTGTGTAACAATAAACGTGGTTGGTTGTGTCATGTGGGGAACGTGTACGACCTCTGCAGAGGGTTTAACCTAATCGATTAGCCGTGCCTCCGGTTATGGGCAAATTGAGCAACTAAAGACTTGGACTGAAGAAGAATCTCCCCTCTTTTTTCTAAAAATCTATTTAAGGGTTAAAGTTGAGGAATGAGCACAGTGAATGTGTTTCACTTCAACCTTATGTATGTTTTAAACTATTTTAGAGAATGAGCACTGGTGCGTATATCGAAGTGTCTCGCTCCTACTTTTATACTAAAAAAACTATTTATTTCAAAGAAGTTTTACAAAATTTAGTATCGTAGAAAATTGGCTTTATGCAAAGGAACCCTCCACCAATATTTACCCTGCATATATAATGTATTATACTCTCCTTTGCATCTTGCGAGTACATTCAACGTACTCATCTGCACCTGTCATGTGCAGATCTCGACAGATTAAGAGACGATAGGGTTATGGTCTACACTCAACGAGCCCAGTGGTGTTGATGGAGCCTAACTTAGCGACTACGTATAATTCTGTTGTATTATCTGCCAGCTTGAGATGTGCCTAAGGTATGATTTATATATATATATATGGATCTACCGTTGTAGTAGAATGATGTATGTCTTACTGATATTTATTTTTATTAATGTGTGTGCTAGCTATGATCCAGGTTTAGCACAATAAGCACAAAGACTTGGATTTTATCAAATCCGGGTCGTTACAAGAAAAAGATATATCATGTTATTATTAGTGCTAACCTTTTAGAGCATGAAGAAGAGAGATTATTGAAAACTCTAAAGAAGCACAGTGTTGCTATTGGATATACTCTCGATGATCTTAAGGGCATTAGTCTCACACTATGTCAACACAAAATAAATTTGGAGAAAGATGCCAAACCAGTTCGTGATCACCAACAACGGCGGAATCCCAAGATGAAAGAAGTGGTAAGAAAGGATATATTAAAGCTCCTTGGGGCGGGTATAATTTATCCCGTTGCTGATAGTCAGTGGGTAAGTCTTGTCCATTGTGTCCCTAAAAAGGTAGGTATTACTGTCGTTCCTAATGATAAAGATGAATTGATTCCGCAAAGAATTATTACAGGTTAGAGGATGGTAATTGATTTCCGCAAATTAAATAAGGCTACTAAAAAAGATCATTACCCCTTACCTTTTATTGATTGAATGCTAGAAACATTATTCAAACATACACATTTTTGCTTTCTAGATGGTTATTCTGATTTCTCTCAAAAACCTGTGTTAGCTGATGATCAATCTAAGACCACTTTTACTTGCCCTTTCGGTACTTTTGCTTATAGACGTACGCCTTTTGGTTTATGTAATGCACCTGCTACCTTCCAAAGATGCATGATGACTATATTCTCTGACTTTTGTGAAAAGATATGTGATGTTTTCATGGACGATTTCTCCGTCTATGGATCCTCTTTTGATGATTGCTTAAGAAACCTTGATCGAGTTTTGCAGAGATGTGAAGAAACTAACCTTGTCTTGAATTGGGAAAAGTGCCACTTTATGGTTAATGAATGTATTGTCTTGGGGCATAAAGTTTCTGAAAGAGGTATTGAAGTTGATAAAGCTAAGGTTGATGCTATTGAAAAGATGCCATGTCCCAAGGACATCAAAGGTATAAGAAGTTTCCTTGGTCACGCCGGTTTTTATAGGAGGTTCATTAAGGACATCTCAAAAATTTCTGGCCTCTGCCTAATTTATTACAAAAAGATATACCATTCGTCTTTGATGATGATTGTGTGGAAGCATTTGAAATACTTAAGAAAGCATTGATCTTTGCACCTATTGTTCAGCCACCTGATTGGAATTTACCCATTGAAATTATGTGTGATGCTAGTGATTATGTTGTAGGTCCTGTTCTAGGGCAAAGAGTTGATAAGAAATTAAATGTTATTCAATATGCTAGTAAAACTCTAGACAATGCCCAGAGAAATTATGCTACTACTGAAAAAGAATTCTTAGCAGTTGTATTTGCTTGTGATAAGTTTAGACCTTATATTGTTGATTCTAAAGTAACTATTCACATGGATCATGCTGCTATTAAATATATTATGGAAAAGAAAGATGCTAAACCTAGACTCATTAGATGGGTTCTCTTGCTACAAGAATTTGATTTGCATATTATTGATAGAAAGGGAGCTGAGAACCCTGTTGCAGACAACTTGTCTAGGCTAGAGAATGTTCTTGATGACCCACTACCTATTGATGATAGCTTTCCTGATGAACAATTAAATGTCATAAATGCTTCTCATACTGCTCCATGGTATGCTGATTATGCTAATTACATTGTTGCTAAATTTATACCACCTAGTTTCACATACCAGCAAAAGAAAAAGTTTTTCTATGATTTAAGACATATCTTCTGGGATGATCCACATATTTATAAAGAAGGAGTAGATGGTGTTATTAGACGTTGTGTCTTGAACATGAACATGAACAGATCCTATGCAAGTGTCACTCCGAGGCTTATGGAGGACACCATGCTGGAGATAGAACTGCACACAAGGTATTGCAATCTGGTTTTTATTTGCCTACTCTCTTCAAGGATGCCCGTAAGTTTGTTGTATCTTGTGATGAATGTCAAAGAATTGGTAATATTAGTAGACGTCAAGAAATGCCTATGAATTATTCACTTGTTATTGAACCATTTGATGTTTGGGGCTTTGATTATATGGGACCTTTTCCCGCCTCCAATGGATACACACATATTTTAGTTGCTGTTGATTATGTTACTAAGTGGGTAGGAGCTATTCCAACTAGTAGTGCTGATCATAACACCTCTATTAAGATGCTTAAAGAAGTTATTTTTCCAAGGTTTGGAGTCTCTAGATATTTAATGACTAATGGTGGTTCACATTTTATTCATGGCGCTTTCCGTAAAATGCTTGCTAAATACGATGTTAATCATAGAATTGCATTTCCTTATCACCACAGTCTAGTGGTCAAGTAGAATTGAGCAATAGAGAACTCAAATTAATTTTGCAAAAGACTGTTAATAGATCTAGAAAGAATTGGTCCAAGAAACTTGATGATGCATTATGGGCCTATAGAACTGCATATAAAAATCTTATGGGTATGTCTCCGAATAAAATAGTCTATGGAAAAGCATGTCACTTACCTCTCGAACTAGAACATACGGCTTATTGGGCTATTAAAGAGCTCAATTATGATTTCAAACTTGCCGGCGAGAAGAGGTTATTTGACATTAGCTCACTTGATGAATGGAGAACCCAAGCCTATGAGAATGCCAAATTATTTAAAAAAAAGTTAAAAGATGGCATGACAAAAGAATACAAAAGCGTGAGTTTAATGTAGGTGATTATGTATTGCTATACAACTCTTGTTTAAGATTTTTTGCAGGAAAATTTCTCTCTAAATGGAAAGGTCCTTACGTTATCGAGGAGGTTTATCATTTCGGTGCCATAAAAATCAATAACTTCGAAGGCACAAATCCGAAGGTGGTGAACGGTCAAAGAATTAAACATTATATCTCAGGTAATCCTATAAATGTTGAAACCAATGTTATTCAAACCGTAACCCCGAAGGAATACATAAGGGACACTTTTCGGAACATTTTAGACTCCGAAAAGGAATAGGTATGTGGTACGGTAAGTAAACCGACTCCAAAACAGTTCTAATGGCAATTTTCTTCCGCTTTGGAATATTTAGAAAAATAGAAAAATAAGAAGCAGTCCGGGAAGGACACGAGGGCTCCACGAGGGTGGAGGGCGCGCCCTACCCCCTTAGGCACGCCCCCTACCTCGTGGGCACCTCGTGTGCTCTCCGGACTCTGTTTTCTTGCATGTTACATATTTTGGTCGGTAAAAATTCATTATATAACCTTCCGAAGATTTTGACCACCGTATCATGCAAATATCCTATGTCTTTGTTTCGAGTTGTCCCTGCTGCAGATTAGAGCAATATGTCATCCCATGATTCGGAAGGAGAAAGCTATGTGGCTGATTATCTTGTAGATCCTAAGGTCTATGGGGACGTGGAGCATTGTGGTTGGACTACGGAAGAAGAAGAGGACTATGAACCCAAGGGAAGGAAGGAGACGAGCTCAGATGAAGATGAAGTCCCATTACCCCAACCTGGGGACATGCATGTGGAGTTCAAAAAGTCAAGCCTCCCTTATAGAGCAAAGAAACCTAAGATCGAGTTTATCCCTTTCCGCCTCTTGCAAGAAAACAAGGAGGAATTATGCAAAAAGATATTAAGCCTGGAGCAGGAGATTGATGACCCGAGGCATCAAAATTCTGTCCTCAAGCGCAAATTAAGGAAGAAGCCTATGCCATCAACAAAATCATCATCTTCTTCACCAACAAAAAGGAGATATAATCACATGGGTATGGGCACTCCCCTTGGCAACTGCCAAGCTTGGGGGAGTGCCTCAGTATCGTATCACCATCACTTTTATCTTTACCGTTTTTCTTAGTTCAATCCTTTTGATAATATCTTGATCTAGTAGAATAAAGTTTTAGGATGATCTGGTTGTGAGTTTTGCTTTATGATTCTTCAATGTAAGCGAGCCTGTGATCTATATATAATAAATATTATTGTTGAGTCAAGGGCTTGATTATTTTGCCATGATCTTGAGTGAATAAAAGAAAATAAAAAGAAATAAAAGAGATCATATGGATCTTATGGAGAGTAATGAGCGCACATATAAAAAGTATGATGAATAAAAGTTGTTGAGAGTTGACAAACATAGTTTTGGTCATCGTTGCAATTAATAGGAAGTAAAAGAAAGAGAGGTCTTCACATATAAATATACTATCTTGGACATCTTTTATGATTGTGAGCACTCATTAAAATATGACATGCTTAAGAGTTGACGTTGGACAAGGAAGACAACGTAATGGGTTATGTTTTCTTACATCTGAGATAAATTATATTGTCATGGATCATCCAACATGATTGAGCTTGCCTTTCCCCCTCATGCTAGCCAAATTCTTTGCACTAAGTAGAGATACTACTTGTGCTTCCAAACACCCTTAAACCAGTTTTGCCATGAGAGTCCACCATACCTACCTATGGATTGAGTAAGATCCTCCAAGTAAGTTGTCATCGGTGCAAGCAATAAAAATTGCTCTCTAAATATGTATGACTTATTAGTGTGGGAGAAAATAAGCTTTATACGATCATGTGATATGGAAGAAATAAAAGCGACAGACTGCACAATAAAGGTCCATATCACAAGTGGCAATATAAAGTGACGTTCTTTCACATTAAGATTTTGTGCATCCAACCATAAAAGCGCATGACAACCTCTGCTTCCCTTTGTGAAGGGCCTATGTTTTACTTTTATCTCCTACCTTGCATAAGAGTCATGGTGATCTTCACCCTTCCTTTTTAAATTTTATCTTTTGGCAAGCACAACAAGTTGGAAAGATCCTGGTATATATGGCTAATTGAATGTGAGTTTTCATGAACTATTATTGTTGACATTACCCTTGAGGTAAAACGTTGGGAGGCAAAACTATAAGCCCCTATCTTTCTCTGTGTCCGATTAAAAGTACACACCCATAAGTATTGCGTGAGTGTTAGCAATTGTGAAAGACTATATGATAGTTGAGTATGTGGACTTGCTGAAAAGCTCTTATATTGACTCTTTCCTATGTTATGATAAATTGCAATTGCTCCAATGACTGAGATTATAGTTTGTTAGTTTTCAATGAAGTTTATGATTCATACTTGAAATTGTGATTGAATTGTTACTCTAGCATAAGAGATCATATGACACGAATTATATAAGTTGCTGTTCTAAGAATGATCATGATGCCCTCATGTCCATATTTTATTTTTTATCGACACCTCTATCTCTAAACATGTGGACATATTTTTCGATTTCGGCTTTCGCTTGAGGACAAGCGAGGTCTAAGCTTGGGGGAGTTGATACATCCATTTTGCATCATGCTTTTATATCGATATTTATTGCATTATGGGTTGTTATTACACATTATGTCACAACACTTATGTCTATTCTCTCTTATTTTACAAGGTTTACATAAAGAGGGAGAATGCCGGTAGCTGGGATTCTGGGCTGGAAAAGGAGAAAATATTAGAGACCTATTCTGCACAGCTCCAAAAGTCCTGAAACTTCACGGAAGTCATTTTCAGAATATATAAAAAATAATGAGCGCAAGAAGTTCCAGAGGGGGGCCACACCCTGCCACGAGGGTGGGGGCGCGCCCTACCCCCTGGGCGCGCCCCCTGCCTCGTGGGCCCCCTGGTGGCCCTCTGATGCCCATCTTCTGCTATATGGAGTCTTCCAATGAGGAAAAATCATAAGCCAGCTTTCGGGACGAGACTCCGCCGCCATGAGGCAGAACCAATCTAGGGCTCTGGCGGGGCTGTTCTGCTGGGGAAACTTCCCTCCGGGAGGGGGAAATCATTGCCATCGTCATCACCAACGATCCTCTCATCGGGAGAGGGCAATCTCCATCAACATCTTCACCAACCCCATCTCCTCTCAAATCCTAGTTCATCTCTTGTATCCAATTCTTGTCTCCAAGTCTGGGATTGGTACCTGTGGATTGCTAGTAGTGTTAATTACTCCTTGTAGTTGATGCTAGTTGGTTTATTTGGTGGAAGATCATATGTTCAGATCCTATATGCATATTAATACCCCTCTGATTATGAACATGAATATGCTCTGTGAGTAGTTACGTTTGTTCCTGAGGACATGGGAGAAGTCTTGCTATTAGTAGTCATGTGAATTTGGTATTCGTTCGATATTTTTATGAGATGTATGTTGTCTCTCCTCTAGTGGTGTTATGTGAACGTCGACTACATGACACTTCACCATTATTTGGGCCTAGAGGAAGGCATTGGGAAGTAATAAGTAGATGATGGGTTGCTAGAGTGATAGAAGCTTAAACCCTAGTTTATGCGTTGCTTCGTAAGGGGCTGATTTGGATCCATATGTTTCATGCTATGGTTAGGTTTACCTTAATACTTTTGTGGTAGTTGCGGATGCTTGCAATAAAGGTTAATCATAAGTGGGATGCTTGTCCATGTAAGGACAGCACCCAAGCACCGGTCCACCCACATACCAAATTATCAAAGTACCGAATGCGAATCATATGATCGTGATGAAACCTAGCTTGACGATAATTCCCATGTGTCCTCGGGAGCGCTTTTCTTTATATAAGAATTTGTCCAGGCTTGTCCTTTGCTACAAAAGGGATTGGGCCACCTTGCTGCACTTTATTTACTTTTGTTAGTTGTTGCTCGTTACAAATTATCTTATCACAAAACTACCTATCACCTATAATTTCAGTGCTTGCAGAGAATACCTTGCTAAAAACAGCTTATCATTTCCTTCTGCTCCTCATTGGGTTTGACACTCTTACTTATTGAAAGGACTACGATAGATCCCCTATACTTGTGGGTCATCAGTTACTTGCCCGAGATTTGATCGTTGGTATCTTAATACCTAGTTTAATCTCGTTACCGGCAAGTCTCTTTACTTGTTCCGTAATGCGTCATCCCGCAACTAACTCATTAGTCACATTGCTTGCAAGGCTTATAGTGATGTGCATTGCCGAGAGGGCCCAGAGATACCTCTCCGACAATCGGAGTGACAAATCCTAATCTCGATCTATGCCAACTCAACAAGTACCATCGGAGACACCTGTAGAGCACGTTTATAATCACCCAGTTACGTTGTGACGTTTGGTAGCACACAAAGTGTTCCTTCGGTATTCGGGAGTTGCATAATCTCATAGTCAGAGGAACATGTGTAAGTCATGAAGAAAGCAGTAGCAACAAACTAAACGATCATCGTGCTAAGCTAATGGAATGGGTCAAGTCAATCACATCATTCTCTAATGATGTGTCCCGTTAATCAATTGACAACTCATGTCTATGGCTAGGAAACTTAACCATCTTTGATTCAACGAGCTAGTCAAGTAGAGGCATACTAGTGACACTCTGTCTGTCTATGTATTCACACATGTACTAAGTTTCCGGTTTAATACAATTCTAGCATGAATAATAAACATTTATCATGATATGAGGAAATAAATAATAACTTTATAATTGCCTCTAGGGCATATTTCCTTTAGTCTCCCACTTACACGAGAGTCAATAATCTAGTTCACATATCCATGTGATTAATACCCAAAGGGTTTACTATAGTCAATAATCAAGTTCACATCGCTATGTGATTAATACCCAAAGAGTGATCATGTTTTGCTTGTGAGAGAAGTTTAGTCTACGGGTCTGCATCATTCAGATCCATATGTATTTTGCAAATTTCTATGTCTACAATGCTCTGCACGGAGCTACTCTAGCTAATTGCTCCCACTTTCAATATGTATTCAGATCGAGACTTAGAGTTATCTAGATCAATGTAAAAAGCTTGCATCGACGTAACTCTTTACAACGAACTCTTTTATCACCTCCATAACCGAGAAATATTTCGTTAGTCCTCTAAGGATAATTTTGACCGCTGTCCAGTGATCTACTACTAGATCACTTATTGTACTCCCTTGCTAGAATCATGCTAAGGTATACAATAGGACTGGTAAACAGCATAGCATACTTTATAGAACCTATGATTGAGGCATATGGAATGACTTTTCATTCTCTTTCTATTTTCTGTTGTGGTCGTGTTTTGAGTCTTTACTCAACTTCACACCTTGCAACACAGGCAAGAACTCCTTCTTTGACTGTTCCATTTTGAACTACTTCAAAATCTTGTCAATGTATGTACTCATTGAAAAAACTTATCAAGCGTCTTGATCTATCTCAATAGATCTTGATGCTCAATGTGTAAGCAGCTTCATCGAGGTCTTTCTTTGAAAAACTCTTTCAAACACTCCTTTATGCTTTCCAGAAAATTCTACATTATTTCCGATCAATAATATGTCATTCACATATACTTACCAGAAATGTTGTAGTGCTCCCACTCACTTTGTTGTAAATACAGGCTTCATCGCAAGTCTGTATAAAACGATATGATTTGATCACTTTATCAAGGCATATATTCCAACTTCGAGATGCTTGCACCAGTCGCTGGAGCTTGCTCACTTTGTTAGCACCTTTAGGATCGACAAAACCTTCTGGTTGCATCACATAAAACTCTTCTTTAAGAAATCCATTAAGGAGTACAATTTTGACATCCATTTGCCAGATTTCATAAAATGCAGCAACTGCTAACATGATTCGGATAGACTTTTAAGCATCGATACGAGTGAGTAAATCTCATCGTAGTCAACACCTTGAACTTGTCAAAAACATTTTGCGTCAATTCGAGCTTTGTAGATAGTAACACCTCTTGAAGATCCATTTATTCTTAATGACTTGCCGATCATCGGGCAAGTCAATTAAAGTCCATACTTTGTTCTCATACATGGATCCCATCTCAGATTTCATGGCCTCAAGCCATTTCGCGGAATCTGGGCTCATCATTGCTTCCTCATAGTTCGTAGGTTCGTCATGGTCTAGTAACATGATTTCCAGAAAGGATTACCGTACCACTCTGGTGCGGACCATACTCTGATTTTCCTATCAGGTTCGGTAGTAACTTGATCTGAAGTTTCATGATCATCATCATTAGCTTCCTCACTAAATGGTGTAGAGATCACTAGAACTGATTTCTGTGATGAACTACTTTCCAATTTGGGAGAAGATACAATTACCTCATCAAGTTCTACATTCCTTCCACTCACTTCTTTTGAGAGAAACTCCTTCTCTAGAAAGGATCCATTCTTAGCAACGAATGTCTTGCCTTCGAATCTGTGATAGAAGGTGTACCCAACAGTTTCTTTTGGGTATCCTATGAAGACACACTTTCTCGATTTGGGTTTGAGCTTATCAGGCTGAAACTTTTTCACATAAGCATCACAACCCCAAACTTTGAGAAACGACAGCTTAGGTTTCTAGCCAAACCATAGTTCATACGGTGTCGTCTCAACGGATTAGATGGTGCCCTATTTAACATGAATGTAGCTGTCTCTAATGCATAACCCCAAAATGATAGTGGTAAATCGGCAAGAAACATCATAGATTGCACTATATCCAATAAAGTACGTTTATGACGTTCGGACACACCATTATGTTGTGGTGTTCCAGGTGGCATGAATTTGTGAAACTATTCCACATTGTTTTAGTTGAATACCAAACTCGTAACTCAAATATTCGTCTCTGTGATCAGATCGTAGAAACTTTATTTTCTTGTTACGATGATTTTCCACTTCACTCTAAAATGCTTCGAACTTTTTCAAATGTTTCAGACTTATGTTTCATCAAGTAGATATATACCCATATCTACTCAAATCATCTGTGAAGGTCAGAAAATAATGATACCCGCCACGAGCCTCAACACACATCGGACCGCATATATCAGTAAGTATTATTTCCAATAAGTTAGTTGCTCGCTCCATTGTTCCGGAGAACGAAGTCTTAGTCATCTTGCCCATGAGGCATGGTTCGCAAGCATCAAGTGATTCATATCAAGTGATTCCAAAAGCCCATCAGTATGGAGTTTCTTCATGCGCTTTACACCAATATGACCTAAATGGCAGTGCCACAAATAAGTTGCACTATCATTATTAACTTTGCATATTTTGGCTTCAATATTATGAATATGTGTATCACTACGATCGAGATTCAGTAAACCATTTATATTGAGTGTATGACCATAGAAGGTTTTATTCATGTAAATAGAACAACAATTATTCTTTGACTTAAATGAATAACTGTATTGCAATAAACATGATCCAATCATATTCATGCTCAACGCAAACACCCAATAACATTTATTTTAGGTTCAACACTAATCCCGAAGGTAAAGGGAGTGTGCGATGGTGATCTTATCAACCTTGGAATCACTTCCAACACACATCATCACCTCGCCCTTAACTAGTATTTGTTTATTTTGCAACTCCCATTTTGAGTTACTACTATTAGCAACTGAACCAGTATCAAATACCGAGGGGTTGCTATAAACACTAGTAAAGTACACATCAATAACATGTATATCCAATATACCTTTGTTCAGTATGCCATCCTTCTTATCCGCCAAGTATCTAGGGCAGTTCCACTTCCAGTGACCATTTCCTTTGCAGTAGAAGCACTCAGTTTCAGTCTTGGGTCTGCTTTGGGATTATTCATGGGAGCGGCAACTTGCTTGCCATTCTTCTTGAAGTTCCCTTTCTTCCCCTTGCCCTTTTACTTGAAACTAGTGGTCTTGTTAACCATCAACACTTTATGCCTGTCTTGATTTCTACCTTCGTCGATTTTAGCATCGTGAAGAGCTTGGGAATTGTTTTCGTTATCCCTTGCATATTATAGTTCATCATGAAGTTCTAGTAACTTGGTGATAGTGACTAGAGAACTTTGTCAATTACTATCTTATCTGAAATATTAACTCCCACTTGATTCAAGCAATTGTAGTACCTAGACAATCTGAGCACATGCTCACTGGTTGAGCTATTCTCCTCCATCTTGTAGGCAAAGTACTGTAAGAGGTCTCATACCTCTCGACGCGGGCATGAGCATGAAATACTAATTTCAACTCTTGGAACATCTCTTATGCTCTGTGGCGTTCAAAACGTCTTTGAAGCCCTGATTCTAATCCGTAAAGCATGGTGCACTAAACTATCAAGTAGTCATCATATCGAGCTTGCCAAACATTCATAACGTCTGCATCTGCTCCTGCAATCGGTCTGTCACGTAGTGGTGCATCAAGAACATAATTCTTCTGTGCAGCAATGAGGATAATCCTCAGATAACGGATCCAATCCGCATCATTGCTACTAACATCTTTCAACTTAGTTTTCTCTAGGAACATATCAAAAATAAAACATGGGAGCTAAACGCGAGCTATTGAACTACAACATAGATATGCTAATACTACCAGGACTAAGTTCATGATCAATTTAAAGTTCAATTAATCATATTACTTAAGAACTCCCACTTAGATAGACATCCCTCTAGTCATCTAAATGATCACGTGATCCAAATCAACTAAACCATGTTCGATCATCATGTGAGATGGAGTAGTTTCCAATGGTGAACATCACTATGTTGATCATATCTACTTTATGATTCACGCTCGACCTTTCGGTCTCCAGTGTTCCGAGGCCATATCTGCATATGCTAGGCTTGTCAAGTTTAACCCGAGTATTCCGCGTGTGCAAAACTGGCTTGCACCCGTTGTATGTGAACGTAGAGCTTATCACACCTGATCATCACGTCGTGTCTCGGCACGATGAACTATCGCAACGGTGCATACTCAGGGAGAACACTTATACCTTGAAATTTAGTGAGAGATCATCTTATAATGCTACCGCCGAACTAACCAAAATAAGATACATAAAGGATAAACATCACATGCAATCAAAATATGTGACATGATATGGCTATCATCATCTTGTGCCTTTGATCTCCATCTCCAAAACACCGTCATGATCTCTATCGTCACCAGCATGACACCATGATCTCCATCATCTTGATCTCTATCAACGTGTCATCACATGGTCATCTCGCCAACTATTGCTCTTGCAACTATTGCTATCGCATAGCGATAAAGTAAAGCAATTATTTTGCACTTGCATCTTATGCAATAAAGAAACAACCATAAGGCTTCAGCCAGTTGCCGATAACTTTAACAAAACATGATCACCTCATGCAACAATTTATATCTCATCATGTCTTGACCATATCACATCACAACATGCCCTGCAAAAACAAGTTAGATGTCCTCTACTTTGTTGTTGCAAGTTTTACGTGGTCGCTACGGGCTTAGCAAGAACTGTTCTTACCTATGCATCAAAAAACCACAACACGGTATAGTGATTGCTTTTTGATCTTCATAAAGAACCATGTTCATTGAATCCGATTCAACTAAAGCTGGAAAAACAGACACCCACTAGCCACCTGTGTGCGAAGCACGTCGGTAAAACCAGTCTCGCGTAAGCGTACGCGTAATGTCGGTCTGGGCCGCTTCATCCAACAATGCCGTTGAACCAAGAATCAACTAGTGATGGCAAGCAATATGTATATACCCACGCCCAAAACTCCTTTGTGTTCTACTGGTGCATATAACATCTACGCATAAACCTGGCTCGGATGCCACTGTTGGGTAACACAGTAATTTCAAAAAAAATCCTACGCACACGCATGATCATGGTGATGCATAGCAACGAGAGGGGAGAGTATCATCTACGTACCCTCGTAGACTGTAAGCGAAAGCGTTATGACAATGCGGTTGATGTAGTCGTACGTCTTCACGATCGACCGATCTAGCACCGAAGGTACGGCACCTCCGCGATCTGCACGCATTCAACTTGGTGACGTCCCGCGAACTCACAGTCTAGTAGAGCTTTGAGGGAGAGTTTTTTCAGCACGACGGCGTGATGACGATGATGACGATGCTACCGGAACAGGGCTTCGCCTAAGCACCGCTACAATATTACCGAGGTGGATTATGGTGGAGGAGGGCACCGCACACGGCTAAAAGATCAATGATCAACTTATGTGTCCATGGGGTGCCCCCCTCCACCGTATATAAAGGAGTGGAGGAGGGGGAGGGCCGTCCCTCTCTATGGCGCGCCCTAGGGGAGTCCTACTCCCTCCGGGAGTAGGATCCCCCCTTTCCAAGTAGGAGTAGGAGAAGAAGGAAGGAGGAGAGTGGGAGGAAGGAAAGGGGGGCCGCCCCCCTCCCAATTCGGATTGGGCTTGGGGGGCGCGCCTCCCTCTTTTCCCTTCCCTCTCCTCTATTCCAGTAAGGCCCATATACTCCCCGGGGGTTCCGGTAACCTCCTGGTACTCCGAAAAAATGCCCGAACCACTCGGAACCATTATGATGTCCAAACATAGGCTTCCAATATATCGATCTTTACGTCTCAACCATTCCGAGACTCCTCGTCATGTCCGTGATCAAATCCGGGACTCTGAACTATCTTCGGTACATCAAAACACATAAACTCATAATACCGATCGTCACCGAACGTTAAGCGTGCGGACCCTACGGGTTCGAGAACTATGTAGACATGACCAAGACATGTCTCCGGTCAATAATCAATAGCAGAACTTTGATGCTCATATTGGCTCCTACAGATCCTACGAAGATCTTTATCGATCAAACCGCATAACGGTATACGTTGTTCCCTTTATCATCGGTATGTTACTTGCCCGGCATTTGATCATCAGTATCTTAATACCTAGTTTAATCTCGTTACTGGCAAGTCTCTTTACTCGTTCCATAATGCATCATCCCGCAACTAACTCATTAGTCACATTGCTTGCAAGGCTTATAGTGATGTGCATTACAGAGAGGGCCCAGAGATACCTCTCCGACAATCGGAGTGAGAAATCGTAATCTCGATCTATGACAACTCAACAAGTACCATCGGGGACACCTGTAGAGCACCTTTATAATCACCCAGTTACGTTGTGACGTTGGGTAGCACACAAAGTGTTCCTCCGGTATTCGGGAGTTGCATAATCTCATAGTCAGAGGAACATGTATAAGTCATGAAGAAAGTAGTAGCAACAAACTAAACGATCATCGTGCTAAGCTAGTGGAATGGGTCAAGTCAATCACATCATTCTCTAATGATGTGATCCCGTTAATGAAATGACAACTCATGTCTATGGCTAGGAAACTTAACCATCTTTGATTCAACGAGCTAGTCAAGTAGAGGCATACTAGTGACACTCTGTTTGTCTATGTATTCACACATGTACTAAGTTTCCGGTTTAATACAATTCTAGCATAAATAATAAACATTTATCATGATATAAGGAAATAAATAATAACTTTATTATTGCCTCTAGGGCATATTTCCTTCATGGTATCTTTCTGCGGACGTCACACACAGGCTCCCTGCCAAGAAACAAGTCATCCCCGCGCCGGAGCCCGGTGAAAGGGTTGTATTCATCCCTCACTTCCTCTGCAAGATAGGGTTTCCACTCCACGCCTTCGTCTGAGGCCTCACGTTCTACTACGGACCAGATTTCCATGATCTAGCCCTGAATTCTTTCCTTCACATCTCGCCGTTCATCGTCGTGTGTGAGGTGCTACTCCGCATCCCCCCACACTTCGGCCTATGGCTCAAGGTCTTCAATGTGAAGCCAAAGGTGGTCGACGGGCAGCACGCAGACTGCGGCGGCGCCACGGTTAGCAAGCTCCCCAACACCACTTGGCCTAAAGGAGCCTTTGTGGAGACCGTCAAGGTGTGGCAACAGGAGTGGTTCTACATCACCGAAACCCGCGACACCAAGTGGACGGCCACTCCTGAGTTCAGATCCGGGCCCCCTATGCGGCTCGCATTGTGGACCAACAATGGTCTGGACTAGGGATCCACGGTGGAAGTGTTGATGCTGCAAAAATGCATCACAAACATGATAGGTAAGAACACTAGTCTCACTAACGTGATTCAGGTGA
Source organism: Triticum aestivum (assembly GCF_018294505.1). Classification (NCBI taxonomy): domain Eukaryota; kingdom Viridiplantae; phylum Streptophyta; class Magnoliopsida; order Poales; family Poaceae; genus Triticum; species Triticum aestivum. Next base: position 231,117,781 of record NC_057794.1, on the reverse strand, counting down.
TGCTCTTTCACCGGATCCTGCCCTGCCAACTCCGGCCCTCCCACATGTGGGAGTTCAATCTGGAAGATACACGGACCCTGAAGCACTTCTTCGGCACAATGCATGAAGACATCTGGAAGCTACTCTTCAAGGCCCAGAAAGCATGGTCGAAGAAGACCGAAGACATCAGCCTCGATAGTGAGAATCCGGCCACACCGGTAAGTGTGTTATTCCTGAACATACATTCGTTCCATAAATTCTTAGGCATAATGAGTTTTCCGTCCCTCGTTCAGGGCTGGATAGGGAAGGCGGTGCGGATCAAGTGTCCGGCTCTGCTGCCTGATGATCTGGCCACACCCCAGCTGACGAAGATGCTGGTCCCGGCGCCCTATCAAGCGCTGGAGAAAAGGTCCAATAGGAAGAAGGGCAAGGAGGCCAAGGGCGACCTCCGCCGTAAGGGTCCTTCGGACGCAATGTCCGGAGAGACCGATGTTCCCTCCTCCCACGAGGGATACGAGGACAAGGACGAGGGGGAGGAGGCAGAAAGCGACTCCCTTCTTAAGGGGAGGAAGAAAAAGAGGGCAGCCTCCACAGACTCGGGGGAGGAGGCGCCCAAGAGGGGGAAGATTACCCTCTCAGATGGTCCGGATCTGGAAACTGAACCCATCCCCAAGAGGCTTCCCAGGGCGAAGCTCTTGGCCGAATCGTAAGCATCAAAGGATTTATTACATGAATTCGGCCCTCTATGTTTTTAATATAACATATCATATTGTGTGTATTTCAGCCCTACTTGCGACCTCCCTAACCCGTCGCTATCTGAGGGGAGTTCTCTGCCACTAGAGATGGCAGAGAGCGAGACGCCTTCGCGAGCCTCTCCGCCAATCATCACGGATGACACCGAAGTGTTGCCCCGAAGGACCTCTCCAGTCTGCGGAGGGGTCAGTGAGGCTATCGAGATGGTGCCCAAGGGTGATACCTCGGCTGCCGAAAACATGGGGGGTGCAACCCCCATGGTGACTGACGGCGGGGGCCCTGACCAGTCCGGCCCCCAGCCGAACATTATTTCAGAGGCCCATATGGCTCCGGAATCTAGTGAGCAGCCCCCTTTAAAGGAGGGGGAGCATCGACTCTGACGGCGACCTTCACTAATCTAGAGGCGCCGAATGCTCTGGTGGAAGCACTACGATGTGCTTCCATCGTGGAGGAGCACCGCACCCTGATGGGTGTGGTGGTTGAGAAGGTTTAGTCCGCCAAGAGCGAGCTGAACGAAGCCTTCACCAGCCTGCTAATAGGCTTTGAGGTATGCGACGTAATACTCTTAGATGCTTTTCATATGAAGGAAATATACCTGTATATAGATAGTAGCCCCTGATACTCTGTCCGGCTTTTGAAAAAAGCAGAACAGAGGATCATATAGTATTCAGAAGAGGTGACATAATTTTCTTTTTTATAACAGGCTTCCCTGTTGGCGGCAATCGCCTAGGCCGCTGAAGTTTCCGAACTCAATCGGAAGCTAAAGCTGGCTGATGATGAGATCGACCACGTTAACAAGTGGTTCGATGAGGCACAAGGTATATGTGTATGCTTTAAAAGAGTTTTATATATCTGAAATTATATGCAAATTCAAAGTTTAACTCATGTGATGTCATGATTATGATTGCAGGTAGTGCCGCCGAGGTTAAGACCCTCAGGAGCACCCTTTCCCAAGCCAAAGAGGAGGCGAAGACGAGCAAAGCGGCCGCTGACAAAATGGCTGCGGAATTAAAAACTGAACAGGTCGCCTGCTGCCAGCATGAAGAGAGGGTGGCTGGAGTGGAGCGAGAGCTGAAGGACGCCATCGACAAATGCGAGGCTTTTGAGGAGAAGACTACGACCCAAGCAGCTGAACTCGCCAAAGCCCTCCATGAGGCCAAGGAGGTACGGACTGAGTCCCGTGGTGCTCGTGAAGAAATCCGGCAGGCCGGACAGATAGCAGCTGGTAAGCCCTTTCTTTTGCAGAGTATATTTGGGGGTCAAAGATATGCCTTGCTCACTCGACTCTGGAGTTCTCCAGATGCCTTTCCGTCTCTTCCAAGGAGTGCTGTCGACGCCGTGCAGTTCTTCCGAGCCCAGGAGGGGAACACGACAGAGAAGCTATTCTGGTCACAGTTCCTAGCGCTGGAGCGTCCGGCGCTGTTGAACAACCACATGATGAAATTGTCGGAGCTGCATAGGATGTCTGGTCTAGCCATGAAGGACATCATAGTCCGACTTTGGCCAGCCGAACCCATTCCTAACAGCTACTTCGGCCTGGTGAGGTGACTCACGGATGCACTTCCCCGAGTTGAAGCTGTGAAGCGCTCGGCGTGCATCGAGGGTGCGCGGATGGCCTTTGCCCATGTCAAGATGCACTGGGCGAAGATGAAGGCCACCGTCGTGGCAACCGAAGGCCCGCCCAAAGGCAAGGACCACCGCAGGTCAGAGCGGTATTTTGACAATGTCCTGGCGGGTGCCAGAATAGTAGGGGGTGTCGGTGTCAAAACCGGCGGATCTCTGGTAGGGGGTCCCGAACTGTGCGTCTAGGATCGATGGTAATAGGAGATGGGGGACACGATGTTCTACCCAGGTTCGGGCCCTCTCTATGGAGGTAACACCCTACTTCCTGCTTGATTGATCTTGATGAATATGAGTATTACAAGAGTTGATCTACCACGAGATCGTAATGGCTAAACCCTACAAGCCTAGCCTGTATGACTATGGTAATGAATATCCTTTCTGGACTAACCCCTCCAGTTTATATAGACACCGAGGGGAATCTAGGGTTACATAGAGTCGGTTACATTAGAAGGAATCTTCATAGTGGGTCGCCAAGCTTGCCCTCCACGCCAAGTAGAGTCCAATCCGGACACGGGTACAGTCTTCGGCCTTCATGTCTTCACGGCCCATCAGTCCGGCCCAATGGATAACAGACCAGATGCCCGAGGACCCCTTAGTCTAGGACTCCCTCAATAGCCCCCGAACCAGTCTTCAATAGCGAGGTGTTCGGCACACAAATTGTCTTCGGTATTGCAAGGCGGGTTCCTCCTTTATTGATCTCCAAGTGATGTATTTGGCCATCGGTTTGATGTCGCTCTCCTCGACCTCTACGCGTTAAATAATTAACTTCACCTTCCACGTGTCAAGCGAAGGCGGAAGGTCAGGGTATTTTTGCAGATAACACCCCGTCCATGCAAGGAAGAGCACCTATTAAAGAGATTGGATCCTAGATCCATTCGGCTCCACGCACAGGAAATCCCCGGAAACTGCTTAGGAGAAACCATTCCAGCATGGCTAGCGCCCCCAGCTCCTCCATCCGTTCCGACCCAGAGAAAGGCGAGTGGGAGAGGTGTTCAGTGTCCCACAGTCAATTGACGAAGCTGTAGACGCAGGGATTTCTTCCCCCCGCGGATCTAGTTTCTGTTCGAGCGGGGCTAGATTCCTTCAACAGTGAGATTCAGGCAGAGGACTTCCCCAATCCATCTAGGGGAGAGCGAGTATGTTTCGTCCCCTACCTGCTAAGGGGCGTTGGATTTCCCATTCATCTGTTCCTTTGAGGGCTTCTGGAATACTGTGGTCTCCAGCTGCACAACTTCACCCCTGCCTCCATTCTGCACATTGCGGGTTATTTCGCTTTATGCGAATTATTCCTGGGTATCGAGGCTCATTTCAAGCTGTGGAGGAAGTTGTTCTGTCTTGTCCCGCGTAATCATGAGGGGTCAATATTTGAAGTGGGCGGAGCCGAAGTATGGCGTATCGCCGATATTGGATATCTGTCCGGCACACCAAGGAAGGCACCCGAAGGATGGCCTTCCGAATGGTTCTATATCGAGGATGTCGCGCTTCCCGATCTAGTTCAAAAGGGTCTTCCTGAATTTGCGAGCGTTCCGCTGAAGAAACGCCACAGTTGGCGTCCCCGGAGTCTTGAAGAGGATGACAACACAGAAGTTCGCCAGCTTATGAGCAAGATAAAGATGCTCGCTCAGTCCGGACTCACAATAATTAAGGTAATGGCGACCTCCATAGTGCGAGGGGTTCAGCCGCTACAATATAGAGGGCTGCCCATGTGGCACTACAATGGAGAGGATGACTCCTCCCGCTATGGCCGGAAGGGTCCGGATACCCCCGCTGCTCTGGCCAAAATATTGGCTGAGCTGTTTAAAGGGGAGGAAGAAGAGTTTCTTCACATTAAGCGGAGAGATGGATATTCAATGTATGATCCTCCCAGTTGGGTAAGCCCCGACCCCTCTATTACACTCATTCCACTTCCGGATTACTTTTGATAAATTTCAAGTCTGTTTGTTATGATAGCACTGGCGGAAGGTCACCGAAGGACTTCATAGTCCTGCCCCACAGCCGGAGATCCACAACCGGGAGCTAGATCCTGGGTTTGAAGAGGATCCGGATATATTCATGGTGCTTGCGGAGGGAGTGTTTTACCAGACAAGCTATGACGGCACATAAGTGGCCATCACCGCCGACTACCCTAGCCTTCTTCCTGCTTCACATGTAAACAATCAAGAAACACCTTCTCCTAAAAGAGTGCTCTTATTCTGCCTCACCCACCGCACTGTATCATGCTTCACAGGGGAGACGTTCGTGATTTCGAAGAGATCGGCTCCCGCGTCGGGCAAGCCTTCGAAGAGGAAGGCGGGTGAAGACACAACCATGCCTTCATCGAGGAGGTACGGACAAACATGCTTTTCAGTGGCCGCATCCGACTGTGACTCATGTGTTTGTTTGGTCACAGGAAGAAGGTTCCCCAAACTATGTTCGGGGACCTGATCGGTTGTGTTCCCAACAACCGGGATTTAGATCCAATCGGGGAGACTAGGGCCGGTGCAGGAACAGCGCCGGACTGCCCTTCGGCCGAGGGTTCAGAAAATATGTCCGTCACCAACTCGGAGGTAGAGAGTGCCATGAACCATCGGCGCTGCAGGGCTGTCTTGCAAGACTCCAAGTTCTTGGAGGAGGCTTTTAATTCCTTTAGCTCGGGCGACGCATACATCCGAGTTGCTCGAGATGGGCTTAGAAGAGCCACGAAGCAATATCTGACAGATGTGCAGGTAAGTTTTCTTTGTCAAAAAAAGGATAACCATATGCCTGTAGCCTCTGAGACTGAAAGTAGTTGGCACAACTGATTTAAGGATCGTTTAACGACCAGGTCCTTATAGAGAAGAATTGCTTGCTAGCCCAGGAGCTGGAGCAGTGCCAAGCGCAGCTAAATGCAGCTACTGTCAAACTGAAAAACGTCAAGAAGTCGTCTTCTGGTAGTGTTCCCCTCCACCGAGGAACAATAATTGTGAATCAACTGTGCTAATTCTGCTGCTGATTGCATAATAGGGTCGTCTGATCAACTTCAAGAGAAGTTGAAGATCGCCCAAGAGGGAGAAAAAGAGGCGAAAAGGCAACACGCCGCAGGCGAGCGTGTGCTGACCCGCGTCAGAGACGAGAAAAACAAGCTACATGATTCCAACACTACATTGAGTGAAGAATTGAAAGATGTTCGAGCCCAGCTAGCCAATTCCATGAAGGCGAACAAAAGGCTGCGGGGCGACATATTTAGTATGTGTTTGAACTATTTTTAAAGTAGTTCAGAGATAAATGGGACTGATATAGTCATGTTTGTAGGTATATTGACAGGCCGTCCTGAAGAGGAGGTGTCCGGATCATCGAGCGATCTGCTGCAAAGACTGTCGCAAGTGCACGAGCATGCCCGGCTGGTCATGCGGAGCGTTGCCAAGGCCTTATGGCCCTCTGCCTCCCCTCCAGGAAGTATGGGGGAGCTTGTAGAGCTGTTCAAGGGAGCACGGCGGCGTATCCGACTATGGAATATATTGGCCTGCCGAGAGGGCGCGCGAGAGGCCTGGGCCATGGTGAAAACGCGATATACCAAGCTGGATCCAAATCACATGGCCTGGGTTGGACCGTTAGGGTCAAATGGGGAAGAAATTCTCGTTAGTTTAGTATATGATCAAGTAGAGGTGGCTGCCAAATATTCCCAACAGGATTGTAAGTTAGACTACCTGTTGGAAGGTATAGAGGAGGAAGTGTTCGAGTCCAAGTGACTGTGTACTTTCCTCATTATGTGGAACTGTAGCTGAATTGTATATCATTTTTCATGGCGGACCTTTTCGCTTTAACCTCCAGACCCGAAGGTGCGGAGTGTTTCCGAATACCGTCGCGGCTGAATAGGCCGGGGTATGCCTGGAAAACTAGGCGTAGGGGTCATAGTTGCTTGAACAAACAAGTTGTATCCGGCTAGCTATGTTATATTACATTGATATCGTAAGAAACATCTTCCAGATAGAATAGTTCCATTAAGGGTTCATTTCCCTGGGTGTGCATGCATTTAATGTACATGTCTGAATTGTGATGCGAGCACCACAGTTTGTATAACTTCTGGGGGTGCACAATGGAGTGAGTTTAGAAAACATCTTTAATTCGCCAACCGAATATTCGCTTAAGAACGCTAGCTTTCGGCTTCACCCAGTCTAAGGTACACATCCGGATGACCCGGCAGTAACAATCGCAGAGGTGCTCCCTTTATGCCCTAGCTGAACTAACGGGAATGTAGGGCATAAGCACAGGTGTCGGTGTCAAAACCGGCGGATCTCGGGTAGGGGGTCCCGAACTATGCGTCTAGGTCGGATGGTGCCCTCTTGATGGAGGTAAAACCCTACGTCATGCTTGATTAATATTGATGATATGGGTAGTACAAGAGTAGATCTACCACGAGATCGAGGAGGCTAAACCCTAGAAGCTAGCCTATGGTATGATTGTACATTGTGGTTGTTGTCCTACGGACTAAAACCCTTCGGTTTATATAGACACCGGAGAGGGTTAGGGTTACACAAGGTCAGTTACAAAGGAGGACATATCCATATCCATATTGCCTAGCTTGCCTTCCACGCCAAGTAGAGTCCCATCCGGACACGAGATGAAGTCTTCAATCTTGTATCTTCATAGTCTAACAGTCCGGCCAATGGAGATAGTACGGCTGTCCGGAGACCCCCTAATCCAGGACTCCCTCAGTAGCCCCTGAACCAGGCTTCACTAACGATGAGTCTGGCACGCAGTATTGTCTTCGGCATTGCAAGGCGGGTTCCTTCTCCGAATACATCACAAAAGAATTTGAATACGAGGATAGTGTCCGACCCTGCGAAATAAGTTCCACATACCGCCGTAGAGATAATAATATTTTTGCAAATCCAATTTGCTGACTTGTTTTGGCAGCATGACGTTATGTCATGGCCCGGTGATTATTCAAACCGTTTTTCTTCAACCAGCTCCACACATAACGCGAGGCGGTTTCTTGACACGTCTTGTCAAAGCAGAGATCGTGTTCCCCTAATTACGGGATTCTCATCAATGAGGTCGTGGGTAACCCAACCATGTCTAGGACTTTTAGATTATAGGCAAGTCCTAAACGGCTACGGAGAGGATGCTTGATATTCACCCTCTTTATAAAGGGACAAGGTTTTTGCTTTTTCCCTCTCGTGCTCAATCGAACCCTTCCCCCGCCTCGAGTTCTAACACCCAAAGCCCAGGTTAGGTGCTCCGGATCTTCAATCATGTCCGGATCCAGCCTTCAAGGCCGATGGATAACCTCCTCTGTTATGGAAGAGGATATCAAGAAGTTGAGGGAGGCCAGATACCTGACCGCCGAGGTTTCGCATCGGCTGCCTGCTCGAGGGCAGGTCGTCCCTACTCCCGAACCCAATGAGAACGTCGTGTTCGTCTCCCACTTCCTCCGAGGCCTAGGCCTCACTCTGGATCCCTTCGTCAGGGGTTTGATGTTCTATTACGGGCTAGATTTCCACGATCTAGCTCCAGACTCCTTTCTCCACATCTTGACATTTATTGTCATGTGTGAGGCCTTCCTCCGCATTACCCCTCACTTCGGCCTGTGGCTCAAGACCTTTGAAGTCAAGCCGAACATGATCGAGGGGCAACATGTAGCATGCAGAGGCACATCAATAGGCAAGATGGCAGGAGCTCCATGGCTGAAAGGTTCCTTTCCAGAGGTGTCCGAATTATGGCAACGGGAATGGTTTTACGTCATGGCTCCCAGAAGTGCCAAGTGGGCGGCTGCCCCTGCTTTCCGCTCGGGCCCCCCACCACAACTGATGTCAGGGATTAGCAGAGGTCTGAGCTGGGGTCCAGCCAAGGACGTGCCTATACTGCAAAGCCGCATTCAAGATCTCTTCGAGGGAGATTTTAATTTGGTTGTGGTAATACAAGTTATGCTGGTTCGTCAAGTCCAGCCTTGCAAACGCCGGCCCCTTCGCTTGTGGGAGTTCAACCCAGAAGGACCGCGTGCCATTCAAAGTTCCTCATCCTGACGCACGAGGAGATGTACAAGTCATTCTTCGGACCTCAAATAGAGTGTCCGGATACTACCAAGGACATGGGCCTGAGCAGTAACCGCGCCGCCGAACAAGTAAGAAATCCTCTAGCCGAACACACTGTCTTTTATTCATTTTGAAGTTATTTCTGAGAGTTTGCTCTTTGACCAGGACAGGTTAACAAAGGCGAAGATGATTCGGTGTTTGGCCCCCCTCCCTGAGGGTTTGGAAAATCCGGTATTGGAAAAGATGCTCGAGCTCACACCTTGCCCAGAGCCCTCGAAGGAAGATACGGGGGGATAATACGGGCGGACGCGGGCCCCCGTCACTGCCAGTTCCAACCGAGGGAATGAGCGCCTCCATGAAGGAGGATAACCGGGGGAGGAAAAGGACTGCTTCCGAGGATCCTGAAGCCGAGGCCTCCAAACGGAAGAAGTCTCCCATAGAGGGTCCTGCCTTGGGGGGTGTTTTTGCCGCACAAAGTCCGCGGGGGGATCAGCCCTCCAATGAGTCATAAGTGATCCAAAAAATACTTTAATAGTGAAGGTATACTATCTTTCTTCTGAGAAAATAACCGCCGCATATATCTTGCAGTTCGGGTCTTAGCCCTTCTCAGCTGAGCTCGTCTTCGGGGGATCTTATTCCGGAGATGATGGAGAGCGAAACGCCTCCCCTGGACTCCTCCGCTCAAGAAGCGGGCGACCCCGAAGTGTCGTCCCGGAGGGCCTCTCCAGATCCGGTGAGGCCAGAAGATAATCCCATAGACCCCCGAAGTCCCCAGCGTCCGGCTCTCAAGGAGAGCGAACAAAAGAGTCCGGCACCATCTGGTATGCGGTCGGACGTTCTGAGGGAGCTGTTGGGGCGAGCGAACATCTCAGAAGAACACCGTACGCTGATGGGTACGGTGATGGAAATAATTTCGTCCGCTGAAAGCGTATTACATGAAGCCTTTATGAGTCTACTGATAGGCTTTGAGGTACGTGATAGTACCACACATGTTAGGTGTGCCCTGTGTAGATAGTAGCCCTGAGACTCTGGTTGTCGACGAGAGCGGCGGCGAACAGAGGATCATAGTCCCAGGCAATAACCAGACTGCCTTTATGTGCAGGCGGTGGAAGCTCCGGTGGCTAGCCGGACTAGTGGGTTTGCCGAATTAAAACGACAACTGGATGCGGCGGACGCCGACATCGAGCTTGTTAACAAGAGGCTTGACGAGGCACAGGTAAGTGTTATTTTCTGGTGAATGCCACATAGTAAGAGTAGCATGATGCCAGTATCTTTAATATGTTGTGACTGCAGATGGAGCTGCCACCGTGGAAACCTTGCGGGCAGAACTTGCCTGAGCCAAAGAACAAGCGTGGATTAGTAATGTGGCTGCTTTGAAGGTGGCCAAAGAGTTGAAAGCTGAGAAGGCCGCACATTGCAAGAGCAAAGAGAAGATGGCCAAGATGGCCGTAGAATTAAAAGGCACTGCCGACCGTTGCCGGCTCCTTGAAAAAGAGAACCGAGTGAAGGCAACAGACCTTGAGAAGGCCACGACGGCGGACAAAGACACCCGCTCTGCTATGAGAGCGAAGAAGGAGGAGCTGCGGGAAGCTGGGGATATTGCGGCTGGGAAGCCCTTCATGCTACGGAGGAAGTTCGGAGATCCACGGTATGCCCCTCTGGATCGGCTGTGGAGTTCGGCAGATGCGTATATGTACTTGGCAGCGAGCGCTGCAGATGCGGCCAAGTACTTCCAAGGTCAAACAGATCGTGAAGTGGACAAGCTGTTCTGGTCGCAATTCAACGTTCCAGAGCGTCCGCTTTCATTGACTGACCAGCTAGCCGAATGGGCCGAACTGAATAGGTTGTCCGGACTCGCCATGAGGTCTGTTGTGGATCAGCTATGGCCGGAAAAGCCAAAGCCGAACAGCTATTTCAGCTTAGTGCAGCAGGTCCTTGGTGCGGTGCCGCGCATTAATGCGATGAAGAGGTCGGCGTGCATAGAAGGCTCGCGGATGGCCCTTGCCCGTGTTAAAGCATACTGGGCGGAGATGGACGCTACAATTGTTGCGGCGCAGGGTTCGGCCATAGGCCGAGTGGCTGCCAAGCACTATTTCGAGGAGGTTCTCGAGGGTGCTCGTTTGATAGAGGCCCAGTGCTCGAAGAATATTATGTTTGAGTGACATGTATTCCCATTGTAAACACAATGTTTTTATGACATTTCATAAGGTTGTGTTTATACTTTTGCCTGAAAGTAATATGATGCCTCCTGTGCGGCTGTTTATGTATACATGTGTATAACCTGAAAGATTGCAGTCGTCGGCTTCAGCCCCCACGCATATAATGTGGAGGTGCTCGCAAAAAACGCGTGTTCACACTTAACCCAACGTCTTGGTCCTATTAAGGAGGTGATAGCGCAGCGAACGAGGCAACCAGACTATAATGCTTTAACACTTTCACTTAGCCATAGGAGTTTGACAGTGGGGCTACTAGATAGCCCCTGGTGGCTCCGCACTCTACCGATCTTTGGGTGCGTACATGCCTGGCCGGAAAACGACCCTTCGTTAAGGCGGAGGAATTCTAACATTCTGATAGGTCATCGAGTGGTTGACTAGTCTCACGCTATATCATGACAGTCAGTTTTCGGCTTTCTCTACTGAGGTGCTCGTCCGGATGAACCAGGGCACAATCGCAGTAGTTCTCCTGGTGCTGCCTTAGCCGATAAAGCGGAACGTAAGGCACCAAAACACAGGAGCCGGGCAAACCCAACATTTGACCAAAGACAATGATTCGGAGCTGATGCATATAAGGCCAAACTCGCGACACCGAACACTCCCTAAGGTGTTCGGTCTTTATGGTATAAACCGGGCCTAAATAGTGCCCTTTGTAAGAAGCCCCTTGTGTCCAGGTATGTGCATTATTCTAACGTGGCCACATGCCAAGACGTCAGCATCCTTCTCAATTGTGCTGAGAATTCGGTGGATGTGTATCAACAAGAGACAGTAAAAAAGGTTTACGCAGGGTCTTAATCTAAAAAGAATCCTTGGAACGGGTCCCTGCTGCACGTCTGCGCCTGTGTCTCCATTGTGCCGTATCCTGGACGGGTGTAGCATGATGGTCATCTGTAAAAGAGAGGAATTTAGGTGAAAAAGTTGTCGTGTAGAGAGATAGTTTTTAAAGAAACCATGTATAACTAGAAATGAGTATAAATTGCCACTTGTCTGCGCTCGTTGGGCCCCTTGTATTTGTAATAGGGGTGTGGCCATTAATCCGGTACAAATTACATATAGAAGCATCGGACTCGTCTAACCGCGTCCGTGGTCTTGACGACCTATCAAATGCTTTAGTTGGTGAGGCCATTTTTAGTGCGCGGCTGCCAAGGCAGTCGCATTCTCTTCGGTGCGCAAAGATCGCTTAATACTTCCGTTCACTGTAATGATGCCACGTGGGCCGGGCATCTTGAGCGTGAGGGAAGCGTAGTGCGGTATTGCATTAAAGCGAGCGAAAGCTTCGCGTCCAAGTAGTGCTTGATAGCCACTTTGGAACGGATCGATGTGGAAGGTTAAATGTTCGCTACGGAAGTTGTCGGGGAAGCCGAATATAACCTTTAGTAGCAGGGAGCCCGTGCAATGAGCCCCTGGGCCTGGCGTTACTCCTTTAAAGGTAGTATTGCTATGACAAATTTTCGTTGGGTCTATCCCCATTTGGCGGATTGTATCCTGGTATATCAGGTTTAGACTGCTGCCACTGTCCATCAGGACTCGTGTGAAGTGGTATCCGTCAATTATTGGGTCTAATACCAGGGCAGCCCATCCTGCACGCCGGATACTTGCTGAGTAATCACGATGGTCGAAAGTGATCGGTTGAGACGACCAGTGGCAGGACTCCGCGGTGATAGGCCCTTGGGCATATTTTTTGGGAGTGCCGTTTTGTTTCTCCCCTTGATCATGTGTAACACATTTACTGTTTTGACTTCTGGTGGAAATTTCTTTTGTTCCCCAGTGTCTTGCTTGAGAGGCTCATCCTCGTCTTCGCTTGGTGTATCCTCCCCCTTGTGTACGGCGTTGAGCTTGCCGGACTGCTTGAAGACCCAACATTCTCTGTGGGTATGATTAGCGGGTTTACCAGGGGTGCTATGGATCTGACATATTTGGTCCAGAATTTTGTTTAGGCTGGACAGTTCGTCTCTGGCGCCTTTAGAGGGCGGCTTTTGCTGACCTGGCCGAGAGCTTTTGAATCCGGCGTTTACTGCCGTGCTCTTCGTGCTGTCTTCTTTATTCCGGCGTTTGTTATTGCTATTGCGCCATGATTTCCCGTTTCCATCTCTAACTTCGGATGTACTAGGGTCGTTGGTGCTGCATCTGGCTAGCCAGCTATCCTAACCCGCGCAAAAGCGGGTCATGAGGCTTGTTAATGTTGCCATTGTTCTCGGCTTTTCTTGGCCGAGGTGTCTGGCAAGCCATTCGTCACGGACGCTATGCTTAAAAGCTGCCAAGGCTTCGGCGTCCGGACAGTCGACAATTTGGTTCTTTTTTAGTAAGAAACTTGTTCCAAAGCTTTCGGGCTGACTCTCCGGGCTGTTGAGTTATATGACTCAAATCATCCGTGTCCGGAGGTCGGACATAAGTCCCTTGAAAATTTTCCCGAAAGGCGTCTTCGAGCTCTTCCCAGCTTCCAATGGAGCTTTCGTGGAGGCTCTTAAGCCAGTGCCGAGCTGGCCCTTTGAGTTTGAGGGGTAAATACTTAATGGCATGGAGATCATCTCCCCGAGCCATGTGGATATGGAGGATATAGTCCTCAATCCAGACCCCAGGGTCTGTTGTTCCATCGTATGCCTCTATGTTTACGGGTTTGAATCCCTCTAGAAATTCAAGGTCCAGCACCGCATCGGTGAAACATAGGGGGTGTGCGACACCCCTATATCTGGGTGTACCGCGTTGTTCGGATGTTTGTTGTGTTGCATCGCATGCTGGAGCACGCTTGCATGGTCCATAGATGGATCTGGTTTTGCCGTCCTTTTGATGCGAGCCCTCGCGTATACCGCGTATTGGCTTATGTGCGGCGTAGCTTGCTGCTTTATGTTGGCCGTGAGGTCGTCTATCCGGCCAGATGGCTGTTTTAATTTTGGTTGTGGGGGGTCTAAGGCCTCCTCATCAATTCAGGTAGCAACTTCCGCTTTGGGTAGCTCTTGGTGGGGCGATTGCCGCTGTACTTCGCTGCTGTGTTGAGCACTTTACTCCATCTGATTTGGAGTGTGTCCTGCGTAGCCTTGAGCCTTTGCTTCTGCTTTTTCAGACTCCTCGCAGTGGCAACAAGCCTTTGACGGGCATTCTGCTGCTCCGAGTGCCTGTCCGGCGTTATGTCGTCCGGACTATTATCTTTGATAGAATTGGTTTGTTCGGTTTGATTCTCCGTATTGCCGTGGTCCGGCAGTGGTTCACCCTGCTCCAACGCTGGGTCTGTATAATCGGTACTTTTGCCGAGGAGGGATTTTGGGCGGCGCTTACGCCGCCTCATTGACTGCTTCTCGAGGGAACAAGCCTTCGTTGTGTCCTTCCGTTCCTCGTCGTCATCTTCTTTTGGTGTGTCCACCATGTATACGTCATATGATGAGGTGGACGTCCAGCGCCCTATGGGCGGTGGTTCCTTTTTGCCTCCCGCATCGTCGTCCATACTGTCGATGTCTTCGGAGTCGAAGTCGAGCATGTCGGTTGAGTCATCGATAGTGGCTATTAAGTGGGTGGTGGGTGGGCGTCGAATTTCTTCGTTGTTCGCATCCCAATCCTGCCGGACATAGTTCGGCCAGGATTCTCCTGACAAGGAGAGAGACCTTAATGAGTTAAGTATGTTGCCAAAGGGTGAGTGCTGAAAAATATCCGCGGAGGTAAACTCCATGATCGGCGCCCAATTGGATTTGATAGGAACGGGCGCAGGCGGTTCGGAGTCCATGGGCGGAGAAGGATCTGGCAGTTTAACAACACGGCTCACGTGCAAGGCAAGGTCGATGTTTGGCTCGATCGCCGCTGCGGGTAAGGCCCCCGTGGAGGGGTCCATCCACCCGTCCGCGGAAGGCGCGACTGGCTCCGAATTGAGGGTCGGAGCGGCTGCCGGTGTGATCTCCTTAACACTGTCCGATGGGAGAGCTAAGTCATGCTCATCGTGACCGCGTGGTGCACAAGGCAGAGGCTTGAACGTCGAGGATCAAATCTCCACGGATATCGACCATGTAGTTTAAGCTTCCAATTCTGACCTGATGACCAGGGGCGTAGCTTTCAATCTGCTCTAGATGGCCAAGCGAATTAGCCCCCAGTGCAAGGCCACCGAATAAGAAGATCTGTCCGGGGAGAAAAGTCTCACCCTGGACCGCATCGCTATCGATGATAGTAGGAGCCATCAAGCCTAACGGCGACGACACAGAGGAACTCTCAATGAAAGCACCAATGTCGGTGTCAAAACCGGCGGATCTCGGGTAGGGGGTCCCGAACTGTGCGTCTAGGCCGGATGGTAACAGGAGGCAGGGGACACGATGTTTTACCCAGGTTCAGGCCCTCTTGATGGAGGTAAAACCCTATGTCCTGCTTGATTAATATTGATGATATGGGTAGTACAAGAGTAGATCTACCACGAGATCGAGGAGGCTAAACCCTAGAAGCTAGCCTATGGTATGATTGTATGTTGTGGTTGTTGTCCTACGGACTAAAACCCTTCGGTTTATATAGACACCGGAGAGGGTTAGGGTTACACAAGGTCGGTTACAAAGGAGGATATATCCATATCCGTATTGCCTAGATTGCCTTCCACGCCAAGTAGAGTCCCATCCGGACACGAGACGAAGTCTTCAATCTTGTATCTTCATAGTCTAACAGTCCGGCCAATGGAGATAGTCCGGCTGTCCGGAGACCCCCTAATCCAGGACTCCCTCAACAGGAGCCAAGCAACCCAGCTTGGCCAAAACTTAAGTCATATCGATGCATATAGTGGCAAAGAAAAGGTACATATGGAAAAACTCATATGTGAGGAGCTTAATGCTCAAGGAATGACAAGAACCTCTGTCCAAGAAGCCCCCAGGCACAAGTGACGTACATATTTAGAGATGTATGTGTCAATGGTGTGCGGTCTAGACGTACCAAAGCGTTAAAGTGAGAAAGAAGAAAGTAATCGGAAAAGGGAGAAAAAATAATGGAAACTACAGGGGAGGAGGAGACGAACAAGGGGTTTGGCGCTAGGCATAGAATCTTTGGAGTCTGGCCGCGTTCCAGGGGTTCAGCTCGAGGCGATTGTCTAATGCATCGCGAAGACGGTATGCTCCTCTGGTGAGAACTTCGTCAATTATGAAGGGACCCTCCCATTTGGGCTTGAGTTTGTCCTTTTTCTTCTCTGGCAGGCGCAGAACGAGTTCGCCTACATTGTAAGTCTTGGCCCGTACTTCTCTGCTTTGATATCTTCAAACCTGCTATTGGTAAAATGCTGAACAGGCTTTGCGACATCGCATTCCTCCTCCAGGGCATCTAGACTATCCTGCCGATCAAGCTCAGCTTCTCTCTCTTCGTACATACGCACTCGAGGTGAGTCGTGAATAATATCGCAGGGCCTCTGCGCCATACACCATGAAGAAAGGTGTGTATCTGGTAGTACGGTTGGGCGTGGTCCGCGGCCCCCAAAGTACGGAGTCGAGCTCCTCAACCCAGTGCTTGTCTGATTCTTTCAAAGACCGCACTAGTCTGGGCTTAATGCCGCTCATAATAAGACCGTTGGCTCGTTCGACTTGACCGTTGGTTTGTGGGTGGAAGACGGAGGCGTAATCAAGTTTAATACCCAGATTAGTACATCAAGTTTTTACCTCGTCGGCTGTGAAATTAGAGCTGTTGTCAGTGATGATGTTGTGTGGGACACCATAACGGTGCACAACACCGGATATGAAGTCTATCACCGGGCCAGAGTCAGCCGTTTTGACCGGTTTAGCCTCTATCCACTTAGTGAATTTGTCCACCATAATCAACAGATATATTTTCTTATGGCTTCCCCCTTTAAGGGTTCCAACCATATCCAGTCCCCAGACCGCGAAAGGCCAAGTGATGGGGATAGTCTGTAAGGAAGTTGGGGGCATGTGGCTTTGGTTGGCGAAGAGTTGGCACCCGACGCAGCGTTGGACAAGGTCATGTGCATCTGCTTGGGCTGTCGGCCAATAAAAACCAGTATGGAAGGCCTTGCTAAGAACAACCCGAGCTGCAGCGTGGTGTCCACCGAGACCGGCGTGAATTTCCGCTAGGATCTGCCGCCCCTCTCCTTCGGAGATACATCTTTGAAGTACTCCGGTAGTAATTTTCTTATAGAGCTCTCCGTCGTGAACCTTGTAGGCTTTCGAGCGCCGGAAAATGCGGCGAGCCTCATTCTGGTCTTCAGGGAGCTCCTTCCTATTAATGTAGGCCAAGAAAGTTTCGGTCCATGGAGCAATTACTGCCATAATGAGATGGGCCGACGGTGTTACTTCGATGGCTGAGCCCCCGATACTATCGGTGTGTTTGGGATTTGGAGTTGTATTCGGATCTGGACTATTGTTGCCACCCTCCCCTTGCCACACCACAGATGGATTGAAAAGCCTTTCCAGGAAGATGTTGGGTGGTACGGGGCCGCGCTTAGCGCCGAAGCGAGCAAGGGCGTCTGCTGCTTGGTTACTTTCTCGGGCGATGTGATGAAATTCAAGCCCCTCGAACCGAGCCGACATTTTTAATGCGACATTACGATAAGATGACATCTTTGGATCTTTGGCGTCAAAGTCGCCATTTATTTGAGATATGGCGAGGTTCGAGTCCCCGCGCACCTCCAGGCATTGTATGCCCACGGATACGGCCATCCGAAGAGCATGCAGTAGGGCATCATATTCGGCTGCGTTGTTAGAGTCTGTGTATAATATCTGGAGTACATACTGGACGATGTCTCCAGTGGGGGATGTTAACACGACTCCCGCTCCCAGCCCTGCCAACATTTTTGAGTCGTCAAAATACATAACCCAATTGGGATATGCGCCGTACTCTTTAGGGAGTTCGGCCTCTGTCCATTCGGCGATGAAATCGGCCAATACTTGGGATTTGATGGCTCGTCGTGGCTTGTATGTTATGTTGAATGGAAGTAGCTCTATGGCCCATTTGGTGATCTGTCTCGTGGCATCGCGGTTGTTTATTATCTCATTGAGTGGGACCTCAGAAGCCACCGTGATTGAACACTCCTTGAAGTAGTGTCATAGCTTGCGGGATGCCATGAAGACCACGTATGCTATCTTTTGGTAGTGGGGGTACCAGGATTTGCATGGTGTGAGGACAGTTGATACGTAGTATACTGGTTTTTGGAGCGGAAATTTGTGTCCGTCCTATTCTCGTTCGATGACGAGCATGGCGCTCACCACCTGATGTGTTGCCAATATGTATAACAACATGGGCTCGCCAATGTTTGGTGTGGCCAGGATTGGGTTGCTTGCTAGGAGGGCCTTTTGTGACGCCCCGAGACCGATGTGCCAGGTGTCTTCGAGTTATTCGTTGTTGTTGCCATGTCATTTGCTTGCATGTTGCATTTCATCATGTCATCATATGCATTGCATCTTCATGTTTTCAAAACTTGCATTCGTCCGGGTTTCCCCAGTTTCATCTGTTGTCCGTTCTGAGCCCAGACACACTTGCACGCGCCCGCGGCACGTCCGTCATATTATTTTCTAAGTGGCTGGAAAATGTTCTCGGAATGGGATGAAAGTTGACGTGTGGTCTTGTTATAGTGTAGGTAGACCGCCTGCCAAGTTTCATCGCAATCGGAGTTCGTTTGACGCCCCAACGGATAACTATAGCGGCATTATAGTCGGCAAAACGTCGGATGTTTTCGGTCTCCGGAAACAGTTGCCGGGCTGCACTCCTCTCCTCTCATCTCAGCCCAACCTCTCTTCACAACCTACCTGCAGCCCACCTAAATCCCCCTCCGTTCTGGTCCATCAGATCGCGATCGGAGGCTCTGAAACGCTCCAAAAACCCCCCTAAACCCAAACCCTAGCCATCCCTGCCTATATATGGACAACCCCTTCCAAATTTGGCAGCCTAACCCTTCCCCTACCTCCCTGCCTCCTCCCTCCTCAAATTTCGTGCCACCAGCCTCCTTCCCCCTCCAAATCCGGCGCCAGCCACCTCACCAGCGCCACTTGGCAGCGTCCCAGTGGCTGCGCCGCCACCCAGCCACTGGATCGGCCAACCGAGCGCTGCCACTTGTCGTCCCTACCTCCAGCCTCCTCTCTCCAGACGCAGGCCCGCCGAGCCCGAGGGAAGCCCGCCAGTGCCCATCTGGGCCCGGATTGCTCCGCCGCTGCTCGTACATCGCTACAGCCCTCGTTCCCGAACGTCTCCTGCGTCGGCTCGCTACCACCGCCTCGCCTTGCCTCGTCGGCGACCCCATCTCCGCGCTGCCGAACTCCGGCGACCAGGAGCCGCCGCCGGTGACCCCAGGCCGCCTTCCCTGCTCTCCTCTCTCTTCGTTGCTCCCTCTCCGTCTCCCTGCTCTCTCATGGTCTCTCTCTCTCTATGCCCTTCGCAGGTCAACGCTGCCGGCCATCTCCGCCCGGATCCGGAACCCCCATCGCCGGAGCTGCCCGTTCCTCACCTCCCCTGCAGTGCTCCACCGCCCTCCACACCGGATCTCGCGCCGCTGCGAGCCCCGCGACCATGGCCGCACCCCTGGTTCGTCTCGCTGCGGGTGCACGCACGCGTTGACCTCGGCTGCTCCAGCATGGGCCAGCCTCTGGCCAAGGCCCAGGTGCTCCTCTGCTGCACCGCGCCAAGGCCCATCTCCCTTGGCCCATGGTGAGACGCCCCCCGAGTAGCGTCCCTTTTTTTCCAGTTGGCCCAGACTTGCACCAGTTTCAACCCGTGGATGTTTTGTTCCAGTCTCTGTGAATTTAGCTAATTTCCAGGGAATTGCAGTTTTACAGAAAACCCCCTTGTTTCATGCATTTAATAACTTCACAACCGTGCATCGGATCTAAATAAATTATATATGAAACTTGCTTAGAATTTTGTCTAGTATTCATAATATCCAACTTTCATCTATGTTTAAAATGTTTAAAATGTTGTTTGGTTAAATTTACTCCTATGCCATGCTAAAATGATTTATTTCATAACTAAATAACCATAACTCCGAATTTAACAAACTTTATATGTAAATGGGGTAGAATTTTGCATAGTTTAACATGGTGGCATCACTTTGCATGTTTAACAACTATAAAATTATGTTTAGGGCAGAACAGTACCAAATCTATAATATGCTCATGAGGAGTTTCCGGAATTGTTGTCCGTTGCTTCCGGCCTCATTTAACCTTGACTAGATAGGTAGTTTTCATTTGCTTCACCTCTTGCCATGCTAACAACATTTAATCTTGTTGGGTACATAAATGAGAGATAACTAAATAAGTCATGTGGTGTTTTGTCAATATGCAACTCGTTGCATAGTAAGCTCCACTTAATTTGTAGAATTGCTTGTGCACTTTGCCATGCCATGCTTCATTAAACCGGACATGCATCATATTTGGTTGTGCATCATGTCATGCTTATGTGGTGGTTCTTTACTATGGTGTTTGCTTCTTTTCGGTGTTGCTTCTTCGGGTTGGTTCCGATAACATCGCGTTTGTGAGGATCCGTTTGACTACATCCGGTTGTCTTCTTCATGGACTCGTTATTCTTCCTTGTGGGATTTCAGGCAAGATGACCATACCCTCGAAATCACTTCTATCTTTGCTTGCTAGTTGCTCGCTCTTTTGCTATGCCTATGCTGCGATACCTACCACTTGCTTATCATGCCTCCCATATTGTTAAACCAAGCCTCTAACCCACCTTGTCCTAGCAAACCGTTGTTTGGCTATGTTACCGCTTTGCTCAGCCCCTCTTATAGCGTTGTTAGTTGCAGGTGAAGATTGAAGTTTGTTCCTTGTTGGAACATGGAGATGTTGTTCTTTGTTGGAACCTGTTTACTTGTTGGGATATCACAATATCTCTTATTTAATTAATGCATCTATATACTTGGTAAAGGGTGGAAGGCTCAGCCTTATGCCTGGTGTTTTGTTCCACTCTTGCCGCCCTAGTTTCCGTCATATCAGTGTTATGTTCCCGGATTTTGCGTTCCTTACGCGGTTGGGTAATAATGGGAACCCCTTGACAGTTCGCCTTGAATAAAACTCTTCCAGCAATGCCCAACATTGGTTTTACCATTTTCCACCTACCCTTTTTTTCCCTTGGGTTCCGCGGACTCAAGGGTCATCTTTATTTAAACCCCCCCGGGCCAGTGCTCCTCTGAGTGTTGGTCCAAACTAGAGTCTTGTGCAGCGGCCCCTCAGGGAAACTCGGGGTTTGGTTTTAGCTGTATGGAGAGCTCATCTGAGTGTGCCCTGAGAACGAGATATGTGCAGCTCCTATCGGGATTTGTTGGCACATTCGGGTAGTGTTGCTGGTTTAGTTTTACCTTGTCGAAATGTCTTGTAACCGGGATTCCGAGTCTGATCGGGTCTTCCCGCTAGCAGGAATATCCTTCGTTGACCGTGAGAGCTTGTCATGGGCTAAGTTGGGACACCCCTGCAGGCACTTGAACTTTCAAAAGTTGTACCCGCGGTTATGGGCAGATGGGAATTTGTTAACGTCCGATTGTAGAAAACCTGAAGTTGACCTTAATTAAAATGCATCAACCGCGTGTGTAACCGTGATGGTCTCTTTCCGGCGGAGTCCGGGAAGTGAACACGGTGTTGGAGTTATGCTTGACGTAGGTTGTTTAGGATCACTTCTTGATCATACTTTTATCGACCGTGCTTTGCCTTCTCTTCTCGCTCTCATTTGCGTATGTTAGCCACCATATATGCTAGTCGCTTGCTGCAGCTCCACCTCATACCTTTTACCTTACCCATAAGCTTAAATAGTCTTGATCGCGAGGGTGCGAGATTGCTGAGTCCCCGTGACTCACAGATACTTCCAAAACCAGTTTGCAGGTGCCGATGAGTCCGTGCAGATGACGCAACCAAGCTCAGGAGGAGCTCGATGAAGATCTTGTCCTTTGTGTTGTTTCGTTCTAGTTGATCAGTAGTGGAGCCCAGTTGGGGTCGATCGGGGACCTTGTCGCATTTGGGGTTCTTCTTTTATTTTGGTTCCGTAGTCGGACCTTGATTGTATCTGGATGATGTAATGCTTTATTCATGTAATTGTGTGAAGTGGCGATTGTAAGCCAACTATGTATCTCTTTCCCCTTATGTATTACATGGGTTGTGTGAAGATTACCTCACTTGCGACATTGCTTTCAATGCGGTTATGCCTCTAAGTCGTGCTTCGACACGTGGGAGATATAGCCGCATCGAGGGCGTTACAAGTTGGTAATCAGAGCCTTCCCCGACCTTAGGAGCCCCCATTGCTTGATCGTTTTTAGCAGCCGAGTTGAGTCTAGAAAAAATGTTTTGAGTCATTTAGGAATTATATATCGGAGAGTTTAGGAATTCTTTTTACTTCCCAGTCTCCTCATCGCTCTGGTAAGGCATCCTGACGTAGAGTTTTGACTCTTCTCTTCTCAAATTTCACTAAAAAAAATTTAGGATCACGCGGGTATCTTGGAATCGTTCCGATGGTTTTGTGACGAGAACATTATCTTGGTGCCTCCTCTCAGGGGTTTTGTGGAAGTGTCCCGGGGAGTTGAGCTCCGAGGTGTTGTCGTCACAATTTTATCGTTGCAGTTCTGGAATACCTGAGTTTAGTTCGCCGACATCGAAAATCTCTTTTATGCAGTTCGTTGGTGAGATAACCTCGACGCCACCCAGTACTGGGGCGGGAGTTCGGGAGTATTGCCATAACTTGTATAACGGATGCTTTTCGAAGGTTGAGGTAGATGATTTCCGAAGGTTTCTTGGTTATGTGTTGAAGGATGGATACAGCTGGATGTAGGATTTGCTAGTTTTGGGTGAGATATTATGCTTCCCCTGTATCCCCAACACCTGATTGCATAACCGGAAAATTTCGGGAGTTTATAAGTGGGAAATCAAGTAGCTCTTAGGATATCTTTCCGACAGATGTATGGTATGAAATTGGGGTTCGACGTCTAGTGGTCCGCCTATCCACGGTCGGTTTTACAGTGGTCTCGTTGTGTCTTAAAGAGTCCTTGGCTATGCCGACTCGGGGACGCTTCGTATGTCATGTGCACTGCCTTGTACATGATGGTGCTGTACGATCGAGCCCGTGTAGGCCCCACCACGAAAACTTCGGACAAAATCTCTATCATATGTTTGTTTCGGCTTATTCCGCAAGCCAATCCTTGTTTTGTTTTGAGTTGTGGTATTCGAGTTGCTTCAATGTCAAGTGTTTGTTTCCATACCTTTCCTAAATGGTGTTCTCATACTCCTATGTGAATACTAATCCTCCTTGATAATCAAGATTGTTATGCCAATCTTGTTCAACTGGTGTGCTTCTCTTCAAGTGGATCCGATCACTTCAACATTCGCAAGATTCAATCTCAGCTTTCTCAACGGTGTTTGTTTCATCCGTCTCCAAGTTGCCTTTGTTTTTCCCGCCCTCCCACCCTTTTTATTCAAGGAATTCGATGTTTTTATCAAGTATTCTTTTATTCTTGTGAAGTCTCTCCATCATTTTCTGTCAATATCCTTATCCGGTGATTGTCATGAAGATTCTAACGGAGCTTCTAGTTCATCATTCTTCGTTCTCTTTTATCCGATGAATTCAATTCAAGCTTTGCCAATTATATCATTTCCTCGTTGCAAATACCTTTTCTTACCGGTGCACCTCTTTATCATTCACCTCTCGCTATTCAATTGTTCCGGAGTGCTCAAGATATCTCGAAGATTCGTGTTTCCACTCTGCATTCGTTCAAGATCTCTCGAAGATGTTCTATCATTCAAGCCTTTTAATTCAAACGGTGCAACCTCTCTTTTAAATCATTTCAATGGTGTTTCTTTTGAGTGGGCCCAAACCCACAGGTCTATTCCCAGGATCTTACCTCACTCTTCTTATTTCCCGGAGATATCCTCAAATTTCTTGTCAAAGTTTGACGTAAGAATGAATTATCACCAGTCAAATGTATTTCTCCAAGATCTTTCAAATTCTTTTCATAGTTGGCTCAACCTCTTTGCTTTTGATTTTCCCGGAGTGTCCAAATTCTTCATGGTGGTGTTTCACGTCGTCATTCTCGGATTTTGAAGACCGAAGAAGAGTTTCTCTTTAATCTTGCTCCATTCTCTTCAAGATTCGTGATTCTAGCTTGTTGCCATCCTCTCGTAATTGTTTTGATCGTGAGAATTCTTTTCACCCATCCGGAGCAATTCAAGATTCTTTTCAGTTTGTTTCTCCGGAGCCCATCATCTCAAAATTTATTCATTCTCAGCTTTCAGCTATGGTTCTCCAAATCTTACCGATGCTTCGTTCAAGTGATCTCTAATCAGTTCATGATCCCTTCGTTCTCATGTATCTAGATTCTCTCAAGTATCCTCGTTCATTTCATAATTCTTCCCAGTGTTTCTTCATGATTTATTCGTTATTTCAATTCTACCGGTGGTGTGTTGAAGATTTTCTCAAGTTTATGTTATATCTCTCTTAATCTTTTCTACGAGAACAAGTAATATGTCAAATCCGTTGATTGTCATCAATTTAATTGGTGAAGGATAAGCATAATGTCATTCTTATTCTTGTTTCATCGAGTTTGTTCAATTCCTGTTTTCTGGAGTGGTTCATCATACCTATTCTTGGTTTCAAGTGCTCATCTTTCTTTCCCGGAGTTCCAAGCTCTAATTATCACGGAGATCCATCTAAATCATTGCAAGGATTCACCTTGTGTTTTCATTTTCTCTTTCTTTTGTTACCGGAGTTCTTCATGGAGGCTCGACATGGTGTTTCATCAAGGAATTAATTCCTTCTCAGAGTTTTCATCGAGATTCATTTCTAGGGAGCTCAAGTATTTCTTCATCTTGCAATCCGGAGTGCAATTTCTTTCTACCGTATCTTTGGAGGTGGTATTATGTCATTCTTGATAATTTGAGTTCATGTTTCATGATTCACATGTTATTAAGAATGAGGTATTTTAAATCCATCAACCTCTTCTTTGGAGTTACTTTGGGTTATTTTTCACCTAAAGTTTTCCCTAAGGATTGTTGCTATCCATGGTCCTTATAAAGGACCCAAGTTTTTCTTCATCCTTTCCGGTGCGATATACTTTCTCGTCATTTTGCTCATACCCATCCAATTCTTTTCTCGTGTGTGGCAGGTTGTCACCTCATAATTTGAGATGTATTCCATAAGACCATATCAACCTTATTCTTTTCGTTGTTGGTGTTCCAACAACTCCGTTCGACTTTTCTCCTGAGGATGCCTTTTCAAGCTCATATGTGGCAGAAGTTGGCATTTTCTTCTCCATTCTCCTATTTCAACTATCTATCTTCTATTCTTTTGTTTCGGAGGTATTGTGATGTTGCTCTTTTCAATCATCATCTCGAATTATGAAGATCATGTTCTTTTCATGCCTACCCCTTTTAACCAGAGTGTTGTGCCCTTTTGCTCAAGTTCTTTTCACCTTATCAAGCCTTGCATCTCTTTTCAACTGGAGTGCTGTCTGAGATTTTTCTTACCCCTTGTTCCATTCATTCAATAGCTTCGGAGGCAGTATGTTGTGATTTCATCAAGTATCTTCTCATCTTACCAAGTTCTTATGCAACTCCTTTTTCTTTTCAATCGGCGTGCTGCCCGAAGTTATTCTTCCTTGTCCCTCTTTTCTAACGGAGTGTTTTCAACTTCGTTCATCTCCGTTGTATTCTTTTCTCGAAATGGCTTAACCTTTTCAAGGTTCGTGGTTTCACTCGTTTGTCAAAGAAGCAACTTAGTTTTACCTCTTCTCTGTCTCTTCCATTTTCTCTCTGGTGCCATTCTAGATCTCGGGACGAGATCCTCTCGTAGTGGTGGAGTGTTGTGACGCCCCGAGACCGATGTGCCAGGTGTCTTCGAGTTATTCGTTGTTGTTGCCATGTCATTTGCTTGCGTGTTGCATTTCATCATGTCATCATATGCATTGCATCATCATGTTTTCAAAACTTGCATTCGTCCGGGTTTCCCCAGTTTCGTCTGTTGTCCGTTCTGAGCCCAGACACACTTGCACGCGCCCGCGGCACGTCCATAATATTATTTTCTAAGTGGCTGGAAAATGTTCTTGGAATGGGATGAAAGTTGACGTGTGGTCTTGTTATAGTGTAGGTAGACCGCCTGCCAAGTTTCAACACAATCGGAGTTCGTTTGATGCCCCAACGGATAACTATAGCGGCATTATAGTCGGTCAAAACGTCGAACGTTTTCGGTCTCCGGAAAGAGTTGTCGGGCTGCACTCCTCTCCTCTCATCTCAGCCCAACCTCTCTTCACAACCCACCTGCAGCCCACCTAAACCCCCCTCCGTTCTGGTCTGTCAGATCGCGATCGGAGGCTCTGAAACGCTCCAAAAACCCCCCTAAACCCAAACCCTAGCCATCCCTACCTATATATGGACAACCCCTTCCAAATTTGGCAGCCTAACCCTTCCCCTACCTCCCTGCCGCCTCCCTCCTCAAATTCTGTGCCACCAGCATCCTTCCCCCTCCAAATCCGGCGCCAGCCACCTCACCAGCGCCACTTGGCAGCGTCCCAGTGGCTGCGCCGCCACCCAGCCACCGGATCGGCCAACCGAGCGCTGCCACTTGTCGTCCCTGCCTCCAGCCTCCTCTCTCCAGACGCAGGCCCGTCGAGCACGCGGGAAGCCCGCCAGTGCCCATCTGGGCCCGGATTGCTCCGCCGCTGCTCGTGCATCGCTACAGCCCTCGTTCCCGAACGTCTCCTACGTCGGCTCGCTACCATCGCCTCGCCTTGCCTCGTCGGCGACCCCATCTCCGCGCTGCCGAACTCCGGCGACCAGGAGCCGCCGCCGGTGACCCCAGGCTGCCTTCCCTGCTCTCCACTCTCTTCGTTGCTCCCTCTCCGTCTCCCTGCTCTCTCATGGTCTCTCTCTCTCTCTATGCCCTTCGCAGGTCGACGCCGCCGGCCATCTCCGCCCGGATCCGGAACCCCCATCGTCGGAGCTGCCCGTTCCTCACCTCCCCTGCAATGCTCCACCGCCCTCCGCGCCGGATCTCGCGCCGCTGCGAGCCCCGCGACCATGGCCGCACCCCTGGTTCGTCTCGCTATGGGTGCACGCACGCGTTGACCTCGGCTGCTCCAGCATGGGCCAGCCTCTGGCCAAGGCCCAGGTGCTCCTCTGCTGCACCGCGCCAAGGCCCATCTCCCTTGGCCCATGGTGAGACGCCCCCCAGCAGCGTCCCTTTTGTTTTTTTTCCAGTTGGCCCAGACTTGCACCAGTTTCAGCCCGTGGATGTTTTTTTCCAGTCTCTATGAATTTAGCTAATTTCCAGGGAATTGCAGTTTTACAGAAAACCCCCTAGTTTTATGCATTTAATAACTTCATAACCGTGCATCGGATCTAAATAAATTATATATGAAACTTGCTTGGAATTTTGTCTAGTATCATAATATGTCATTTTCATCCATGTTTAAAATGTCTAAAATGCTGTTTGGTTAAATTTACTCCTATGCCATGCTAAAATGATTTATTTCATAACTAAATAACCGTAACTCCGAATTTAACAAACTTTATATGTAAATGGGGTACAATTTTGCATGGTTTAACATGGTGGCATCACTTTGCATGTTTAACAACTATAAAATTATGTTTAGGGCAGAATAGTACCAAATCTATAATATGCTCATGAGGAGTTTCTAGAATTGTTGTTCGTTGCTTCCGGCCTCATTTAACCTTGACTAGATAGGTAGTTTTCATTTGCTTCACCTCTTGCCATGCTAACAACATTTAATCTTGTTGGGTACATAAACGAGTGATAACTAAATAAGTCATGTGGTGTTTCGTCAATATGCAACTCGTTGCATAGTGAGCTCCACTTAATTTGTAGAATTGCTTGTGCACTTTGCCATGCCATGCTTCATTAAACCGGACATGCATCATATTTGGTTGTGCATCATGTCATGCTTTTGTGGTGGTTGTTTACTATGGTGTTTGCTTCTTTCCGGTGTTGCTTCTTCGGGTTGGTTCCAATAACGTCGCGTTTGTGAGGATCCGTTCGACTACGTCTGGTTGTCTTCTTCATGGACTCATTATTCTTCCTTGTGGGACTTCAGGCAAGATGACCATACCCTCGAAATCACTTCTATCTTTGCTTGCCAGTTGCTCGCTCTTTTGCTATGCCTATGCTGCGATACCTACCACTTGCTTATCATGCCTCCCATATTGTTAAACCAAGCCTCTAACCCACCTTGTCCTAACAAACCGTTGTTTGGCTATGTTACCGCTTTGCTCAGCCCCTCTTATAGCATTGTTAGTTGCAGGTGAAGATTGAAGTTTGTTCCTTGTTGGAACATGGAGATGTTGTTCTTTGTTGGAACCTGTTTACTTGTTGGGATATCACAATATCTCTTATTTAATTAATGCATCTATATACTTGGTAAAGGGTGGAAGGCTCGGCCTTATGCCTGGTGTTTTGTTCCACTCTTGCCGCCCTAGTTTCCGTCATATCGGTGTTATGTTCCCGGATTTTGCGTTCCTTACGCGGTTGGGTAATAATGGGAACCCCTTGACAGTTTGCCTTGAATAAAACTCTTCCAGCAATGCCCAACATTGGTTTTACCATTTTCCACCTACCCTTTTTTTCCCTTGGGTTCCGCGGATTCAAGGGTCATCTTTATTTAAAACCCCCCTCGGGCCAGTGCTCCTCTGAGTGTTGGTCCAAACTAGAGTCCTGTGCAGCGCCCCCTCGGGGAAACTCGAGGTTTGGTTTTAGCTGTATGGAGAGCTCATCCGAGTGTGCCCTGAGAATGAGATATGTGCAGCTCCTATCGGGATTTGTCGGCACATTCGGGCGGTGTTGCTGGTTTAGTTTTACCTTGTCGAAATGTCTTGTAACGTGGATTCCGAGTCTGATCGGGTCTTCCTGCTAGAAGGAATATCCTTCGTTGACCGTGAGAGCTTGTCATGGGCTAAGTTGGGACACCCCTGCAGGGACTTGAACTTTCGAAAGCCGTGCCCGCGGTTATGGGCAGATGGGAATTTGTCAACGTCCGGTTGTAGAAAACCTGAAGTTGACCTTAATTAAAATGCATCAACCGCGTGTGTAACCGTGATGGTCTCTTTCCGGCGGAGTTCGGGAAGTGAACACGGTGTTGGAGTTATGCTTGACGTAGGTTGCTATAGGATCACTTCTTGATCATATTTTTATTGACCGTGCTTTGCCTTCTCTTCTCGCTCTCATTTGCGTATGTTAGCCACCATATATGCTAGTCGCTCGCTGCAGCTCCACCTCATACCTTTTACCTTACCCATAATCTTAAATAGTCTTGATCGCGAGGGTGCGAGATTGCTGAGTCCTTGTGGCTCATAGATACTTCCAAAACCAGTTTGCAGGTGCCGATGATACTGAGCAGGTGACGCAACCAAGCTCAGGAGGAGCTCGATGAAGATCTTGTCCTTTGTGTTGTTTCCTTCTAGTTGATCAGTAGTGGAGCCCAGTTGGGGTCGATCGGGGACCTTGTCGCATTTGGGGTTCTTCTTTTACTCTGGTTCCGCAGTCGGACCTTGATTGTATTTGGATCATGTAATGCTTTATTCATGTAATTGTGTGAAGTGGCGATTGTAAGCCAACTATGTATCTTTTCCCCTATTGTATTACATGGGTTGTGTGAAGATTACCTCACTTGCGACATTGCTTTCAATGTGGTTATGCCTCTAGTCGTGCTTCGACACGTGGGAGATATAGCCGCATCGAGGGCATTACACCTTTATTTCCTCCAGTCCGGCAGTCACCGCGTCTGTCCATTGAAAGTTATCAGTGCGCTATAAGAGGCGATAGAGTGGTAGTGCCTTTTCTCCTAATCTGGAGATAAAGCGGCTTAGCACTGCTACGCATCCAGCTAGCTTTTGGACCTGTTTGAGGTCTGTTGGTGTAGCAAACTATGACAAAGCTCGGATTTTAGCTGGATTTTCTTCGATTCCTCTATTGGAAACGATGAAGCCTAGCAGTTTTCCAGCGGGGATGCCAAAGACACACTTTTCCGGCTTGAGCTTAATGTCATACGCCCGGAGGTTGTCGAATGTAAGACGTAAGTCGTCTATTAGTGTTTCGACGTGCCTAGTTTTGATGACGACGTCATCGACGTAAGCTTCTACCGTTTTGCCGATCTGTCTCTCCAGGCATGTTTGAATCATGCGTTGGTATGTGGCGCCGGCGTTCTTGAGCCCAAAGGGCATGGTGTTGAAGCAGAATGGCCCATATGGGGTGATAAATGCTGTTGCGGCTTGATCGGACTCCTTCATTTTGATTTGATGGTATCCGGAATATGCATCGAGGAAACACAGTGTGCCGTATCCTGCGGTGGCGTCTATGATTTGATCAATGCGGGGGAGGGGGAAGGGATTCTTAGGGCAAGCCTTGTTGAGGTCTTTGAAATCGACACACAGGCGCCAGGATTTGTCCTTCTTTGGTACCATCACCAGGTTTGCCAGCCAGTCCGGATATTTGATTTCTCTAATGAATCTGGCCTCGATGAGTTTGGCCAGCTCCTCCCCCATGGCTTGTCACTTGGGTTCGTAAAAGTGCCATAGTGTTTGCTTAACCGGTTTAAATCCCTTTAATATATTGAGGCTATGTTCAACTAGCTCGCGTGGGTTGCCTGGCATATCTGAAGGGTCCCAGGCGAATATGTCCCAATTTTCGCGCAGGAATTCTCGTAGTGTGGTGTCAACTGTTTGGTTCAGTTGAGCTCCGATAGATGCTATCTTCTTGGGGTCCGTTGGGTGGAACTAGAATTTGACTATTTCTTCTGCTGGTTTGAAGGATGTGGATTTAGGGCGTTTGTCGAGGATCACGTCGTCCCTGTCCACCATGGAGCGTAGTCCGGTTAATTCTTCGGTCACGAGGGCTTCGGATAGCTCCTCCAAGGCCAGGGATGCGGTTTTGTTTTCAGCGTGGAGTGCTATGTCCGGATCACTGACGAGAGTGATTATACCATTTGGTCTGGGCATTTTGAGCTTCATATACCCATAATGTGGTATGGCCTGAAAGCGTGTAAAAGCATTCCACCCCAACAAGGCGTGATATCCGTTGCTGAAAGGTGCCACTTGGAAAGTTATTTCTTCGGACCGATAGTTCTCTGGCATGCCGAATACTACGTCAAGTGTGATTTTGCACGCGCACCGCGCCTCCCGACTAGGAATAATTCCTCAGAAGGTTGTGTTACTTTGCTTGATGCGGCTCCTGTCTATTTCCATTTTATGGAGTGTGTCCTCATAAATGAGGTTTAGTCCACTGCAGCCGTCCATGAGGACCTTGGTAAGTCGAAACCCGTCCATGATGGGACAGAGGACTAACGCGGCTGGCGCTCGTACTATTCTGTACTTTGGTTCTTCACCGGCGTTGAATGTTATAGTTGTGTCATTCCAGGGGTTTATTGCAGCAATTTGGCAGACTTCGGCGAGCTCGCAAAGCGCCCTTCTGTGCTTGTTGTTTGAAGCGAATGTCTCAAAGACCATCAATACTCTTGAGTTATCGTCCTCTGGGGATGCTGTTCTGGGTCGTCCTTGATTAGGATGTCCTCACCACTCTTGGCTACCTATCATAGTATCCAACATGCTCTAAGGCTGTGGGTAGCCACGGTATCTGGTGTTGTATGTATTTTGCATGTGCCATCGAGCCACCCCACCAGAACGGTGCCGTACAACATAGCGGTTTTGTGTTTCTTGACTGTTGGACTGGGCATGCCACAAGGGTGCGCCCTTTTCGCCTGTAGGGGAGTTGAGTTGGGACTGACAGTTCCTAGCAAACTGCCTGAGTTTTCCAGGCTCTCTCCATCGCGCTATACTTTTGTATGATGGTTGCTAAGTTAGTGAATTTCAGTATGCGGCAGCGATTGATGGCGTTGAGGATTACTTCGTCCGTGCAATTGTTGTAGAACGCTGATATGGCGTCCTCGTCACGACAATCTTTTACCTTGTCCTTGACAAGGAGGAATCTAGCCCAGAAGTGGTGGACCGTTTCCTGAGACTGCTGTTTTATGCTCATGAGAGCGTCTATGTCCGGGTGGGTGGGTGGAATTACATCTGAACCCCGAGCGGACCGATTATCTGTAGTCTGACGACCTTCCGGGCTTAATAGTCCGGGTTCTGGAATATCTTTTGATTGTTTAGGATAGTTGTCCGATGCTATGTTCGGAGGGCCGGTCACATCCTTTCGTGGGTGAGTATCTGGCTCTTCCTGATCGGCGATCCGAACATAGTCTGTCTTCCATATAGAAGAAGACTTGTCGTCCTGCTCCACGACTACCGCAATCTTGTGGGTGACCGGTAGGGTCTTGATTTCTCATTGATAGGTTTTAGGCCCGATCCGATCGTAGTCTGTGGCTATTCCCAAAGCGGCGATGTGAACTAGGAGTTCGTTCAAAGACGAAAACTTTGTCGGATCCATCTGCTTGGAGTGCTCAGAGTTGATGCGAAGGGGGTTTTTGATGGCTCGAGAGGTCATCGTCAGCTCAACGGCCAAACGGGCGATCATAGTAAAGCCGCCCAGCCAGAGGGTTTGGCCCGGGGCCAGAGGTCCCCTGGAGGTGATGTTGTCTTTAAGGACAAGGCGAGCCATCGAGCCTTTCATCGACGGCACAGGAACTCTCAATGAAAGGACCAATGTCGGTGTCAAAACCGGTGGATCTCGAGTAGGGGGTCCCGAACTGTGCGTCTAGGATCGATGGTAACAAGAGACGGGGGACATGATGTTTTACCCAGGTTCGGGCCCTCTCTATGGAGGTAACACCCTACTTCCTGCTTGATTGATCTTGATGAATATGAGTATTACAAGAGTTGATCTACCACGAGATCGTAATGGCTAAACCCTAGAAGCCTAGCCTGTATGACTATGGTAATGAATATCCTTTCTAGACTAACCCCTCCGGTTATATAGACATCGGGGGGAATCTAGGGTTACATAGAGCCGGTTACATTAGAAGGAATCTTCATAGTGGGTCGCCAAGCTTGCCCTCCATGCCAAGTAGAGTCCAACCGGGCACGGGTATAGTCTTCGGCCTTCATGTCTTCATGGCCCATCAGTCCGGCCCAATGGATAACAGGCCGGACGCCCGAGGACCCCTTAGTCCAGGACTCCCTCAAGGGGCCAATGCTCAAAGGATATCATGTTTGAGTGAATGTATTATGGTTATCCAGACTTTATTTTATGAACCAAGGCTTGTAATATAGTTATGCCTTTATGTGAAATTATTTTCCTCCTGTGCGGCCGTTTTTAATTCTGAAAGTTGGCCAGTCATTGGCTTCAGCGCCCACGTAGATGCTACGGGGGTGTTCGGGATAGTGCACGATCACACTTGACCCAACGTCTTGGTCCGTAGAGGAGGTGTCTATGCAGCGAACCAGGCAATCAGACTATGTGGCTTTATTACTTTCACTTAGCCATAGGAGTTTGACGGTGGGGCTAAGTACTAGCCCCTGGTGCATATGCGGCTATCCAAACTAGGATGCTTTAGGCGCACGACTGGGTGAAGGCCAGTCCTTCGTATAATACAGATTAAATCACAAAAGATTTGTAGCAACTAGCTGAATCGCCGACCAGCTCTCTCCATATCATGACAGTCAGTTTTTCGCTTTCTCTACTGAGGTGTTTGACCGGACGAACCAGAGACACAATCGCAGTAGTTCTCCCTTTACTACCTTAGCCGAACGAGCGGAACGTAAGGTGGTAATCAGAGGAGCCGGGCAATCCAACTATGACCAAAGACATGATTCGGAGCTGGTGCATATAATGCAATATTCGGGACGCCGAAGTTTACTCTAGAAGTGTTCGGACTTTTGAAAATATATGTGGCCGAATAGAGCCCTGGTATTTAAGCTGTACCAAAGTATATATGGCAATCTGAAGCAAAGAGGAAATACGGATTATGAAGCAAACCAACACCGAACAGGGGTTGGCAGAAAAAACTATTTCCATTATAATATGTTTGATACATCAAAACGTGTTATTACAGATAATGCCGTAAACATCCAGGCTATTTTACATGCCGAGAATTTATAAATGAGGGGAAGCTGTATACAGGGCCTAAAAAGAAAAGGTATTCTTAAAGATCCCCTTGACACCCTGCCGCACGTCTGCGCAGCTGTCTCCTTGGTGCAAGATCCTTTGAGAGGAGAAATCGACGACCATTTATATAAAAGGGGCTTGATGAAAGAGCCCTTGTACGCCCGTAAGGTGATTAGGTTTTAACAAACCTGTAATATATGAAAAAAAGGAAGGAAAAAGGGTTGAGGTCCAAATAGGGTTGAGCCGCACTATAGACGTTGTCCGCAGTGTGCCTCCATCGTTTACCAAGGTATTTTAAGTGCATAGTTATGCACGTGCGGTACATATGTCGTGGTTAGATGGGGCAATCGACGGAGGCAGAACTGCTAGTCCAGCTCTGGATCCACCAAGCTGTCATTCTGCAGATTAGGCCGGACTCGTTTAATAGTGTGTGGGGGCTTGATGGCCGATGAAGTGTTCAGCTTGATGAGGCCGCTCTGTACCTCGGCTGCAAGGGCCACGGTATGCTCCTCAGTATGGAGGGAGCGCTCCATGTTTCCATTGACTGTGATAACGCCGCGCGGTCCAGGCATCTTGAGCTTTAAGTAAGCATAGTGCAGGACTGCATTGAAGCGGGCGAAGGCAGTGCGTCCGAGAAGTGCGTGATAACCACTTTGAAAAGGGGACAATGTCGAAGATCAAGTCTTCGCTTCGGAAGTTATCTGGTGAACCGAAGACTACTTCCATTGTTAATGAACCCGTGCAACGGGCCTCTATGCCGGGTATCACCCCCTTAAAGGTGGTGTTACTAGGCTTAATTCTTGACGGATCAATACCCATTTTACGGACAGTGTCTTGATAGATCAGGTTAAGACTGCTGCCGCCGTCCATAAGGACTCGGGTGAGATGGTATCCATCAATGATTGGATCGAGGACCTGTGTTGCCGAACCTCCATGGCGGATACTGGTCGAGTGATCCCTCCGATCGAAGGTGATCGGACAAGCCAACCATGGGTTAAATTTTGGGGCGACAGGCTCTACGGCGTAGACGTCCCTTAGTGCGCGTTTGTGCTCCCTATTGGGGATATGCGTGACATATATAATATTCACTGTTTTCACCTCAGGGGGAAATTTCTTCTGTCCCCCTGTGTTCAGTGGGTGAGGCTCATCATTGTCCTCGCTTGGAGGCCCTTTTCCCTTGTGTTCGGTATTTAACTTACCGGCCTGTTTAAAGACCCAACAATTTATGTTAGAATGATTTGCAGGCTTGTCTAGGGTACCATGAATCTAGCAAGGTCGGTCGAGTATTTTGTCCAAATTAGATGGACCGTCCCTACTTCCTTTGAATAGTTTCTGCCGCTGACCGGGTTTAGAGCCGATGAATCTAGCGTTGACTATCGTATCCTCCGTTTCTTCATTGTTGTTCTGACGCTTATGTTTTTTACGTCGTGGCCGTCCGTTGCCATCCCTGGCTTCGGAGGTGCCAGGTTCGCTGGTGTTGTTGCTTCTACGAGCTAACCAGCTATCTTCTCCCGTGCAGAAGCGGGTCATGAGTGCGGTAAGGGCTGCCATAGACTTTGGCTTTTCTTGACCGAGGTGTCTAACGAGCCATTCGTCGCGGACGCTATGTTTAAAGGCTGTTAGGGCTTCAGCATCCGGACAGCCGACGATTTGGTTCTTTTTAATTAAGAACCAAGTCCAGAGTTTGTGGGCTGACTCTTCGGGTTGCCGGATTATGTGACTAAGGTCATCGGCGTCCGGTGGCCAGACATAAGTACCTTGGAAGTTGTCTCGAAAGGCGTCCTCCAAATCTTCCCAGCTACCAATAGAGTTCTCTGGGAGGCTATTTAACCAGTGTCGTGTTGGTCCTTTTAGCTTTAGGGGGAGGTATTTGATGGCGTGTAGATCATCACCGTGAGCCATGTGAATGTGGAGAAGAAAGTCTTCAAGCCATACAGCGGGATCCATCGTTCCATCGTATGCTTCATACTTTACGGGTTTAAACCCTTTTGGAAACTAGTGTTGCATTACCTCATCGCTGAAGCACAAGGGGTGTGCGGTGCCTGTGTATCGGGTAACGTCACGCGGAGTTCGGATGACATCCGTGTTCGGTTTTCAGCCCGGTGTGGTTATGCTTATCGCGCCAGGCTTGGTGGACGCCATCTCATGTTGGAGCACGCCCCATTGATCCATAGATTGATCTAGCCTGACCGACTCTATTGTCTAGGTCCTAGCGTAAGTCGTATGTGTAGCCCGAAGCTGCTACCTCTTTGCCTCGACGGCGAGGTGGGGCGGGCTGGTGTTCGGCATAAGCAGTTGCTTTGTCTCGTCCACATGGTGCTCAGTCTGGTTCGTCAGCGTGATTATATCTTGACGGTATTGGCTCAAGGGCCTCATCATTGAATTGTGGCAGTAGCCGATGCTTTGGATAACTCTTTGTTGGGCGCTCGAGGCAGTACTCCTTGGTGGCTAGGACCTGTGTCCATCTGTCATTGAGCGTATCCTGTTCGGCTTGAAGTTGTTGTTGTTTCTTTTTTAGGCTCCTCGCAGTGGCGATTAGATATCACTTGAAGCACTCTTGCTGGTGGGGTTCCTCTGGCATGATGAAGTCTATGTTGCCGAGGCTAACATCCTCCTCGGACACCGGTAGATAGTTACTATCCTCCGAGTCCTCATTCCTGACAGGTTCGTCGGGGTTGGCTTGTCCCTCCTCTCATTCATCCTGCTCGGACACAGGCTCGACGGGGTCTTCGGGATCTTTGGCATCATCTAGAGTGTTGTTGTCCCCGGTGCTAGTGTTGCTTTCATTGTCGCGACGCGATTTTGAGCGGTGCCGCTGACGCCGATGTTTTGATGGTGCCTCGGCAGGCTTGTCCTCAATCGGGTCCTACTTTCCATCGTCGTCGTCCTTTTTAGGTGTATCTACCATATACACATCGTAAGTGGAGGTGGTTGTCCAGCACCCGGTAAATGGCGGGTTTTGGCCTGGTTTGTCTCCGGCATCGTCGTCCATATCGTCGATGTCTTCGAAGGCATAATCTAGCATGTCGGTTAAATCCTCGACATTGGCTATTAAGTGGGTGGTGGGTGGGACGCAAAATTCCCCGCTCTCAGCCCCTATTCCGGGTTGGGCATGATTCGGAGGTGATACCTCCATAATGGCAAGATATCGCATTAAGTCTAGGGCCTTATTCAGGAGTGAAGGCTGGACGGGGAACTGAGGACCTGCGGAGCTTGGTATGGTAAATGCCACCTGGCCGTGCTCAATGGACGCAGACCTCGGAAGTTCGGAGTTAGCCTCCAGAGGTGAGTTCGGCTCCTCGATGATAGGGAGAGTCCTGCTTGATTCCAGGCTTGCCAATAATATAGCGGCCTCTGGGTCTCCGGCAGGGATATCCATAGTAGGACAGAGTCCGCTGGGTTTCAAACTCCCATCTTCGGATGAGGTGGTCTGCTCTGCATCTAAGGACAGGGTAGGGGTGATTGTTGACTCTTGATCAGAGCCAGACGGTCGATCCGACAGGTTTCCTTCTTATAGATGAGGAGCGGTCGGGGCCGAGATCCCTTCAAAGATCAAGTCTCCTCGGATAACAGCGATGTAATTCAGATTTCTGAACATGATCCGATGACCAGGGGCGTAGCTATTGATCTATTCAAGGCGGTCAATTGAATTGGCCCGCAGAGTGAAGCCGCCAAACACGAAAAGTTGACCAGGGAGAAAAGTTTCCCCGGAAACAACATCATTGTTGATGATCGAACGAGTCATCGAACCTTCTGCCGACGACACAGTGGAACGTTCAATGAAAGCACCAATGTCGGTGTCAAAACCGGCCGATCTCGGGTAGGGGGTCCCAAACTATGCGTCTGAGGGTCGAAGGTAACAAGGTACACAAGGAACACGATGTTTTACCCAGGTTCGGGCCCTCTTGATGGAGGTAAAACCCTACGTCCTGCTCGATTGTATTTGATGAGTGTAGGGGTTACAAGAGTCGATCTACCTCGAGATCGTAACAACTAGACCCTAGATGTCTAGCCTATATGAATTCTAATAGCCTCAATGGACTAAACCCACTGGCTTATATATACACCAGAGGGGCCTAGGGTTGTATAGAGTCGGTTTGCAGAAGAAGG
Organism: Triticum aestivum; assembly: GCF_018294505.1. Lineage (NCBI taxonomy): Eukaryota > Viridiplantae > Streptophyta > Magnoliopsida > Poales > Poaceae > Triticum > Triticum aestivum. The sequence goes on along the minus strand of NC_057794.1, from coordinate 231,080,181 downwards.
AAATTACATATCCGGACGCCAATCTTGCCATCCACGCATAGGAGAGTCCTATTCGAATACGGGGGAAGGTCTTCTACCTTGTATCTTCACGATCAATCAGTCCGTCCAATATCACACAGCCCAGACACCCGAGGACCTCCTAATCCAGGACTCCCTCAGCAGGTGTTACCAAAGTTATGCATTGTGTATTTAAAGTTTTAAACATCCCCAATATGCGTACATATATTTGGCCACTTCCAGGTGGTTCTTGACTTCTGGCCCCTCTCATCGATCTTCGATGACGTGCCCAACCATGGGCCGTGCGGTCAAAGTTGTGCATTGCAATTTTGAACATCATAGACCACCCTTTTCCCTCATACATATTTGGGCCACATGCTGGTGTGGCTATCTTCTCACCCTCTCTAACATTTTTTTGCTGCAAAGACTCTGATGACGGTCAACGGACACGGGTATAATATCTTAACCGTGTGCGATACAAGTGCGCTGTGAATCACCATGCCTACACAAGCGCGAGCAAAGGTGGAGGTACTGGCTCAACTGTGTGCGATGCAAGTGCGCTGTAAAATCACCACGACCACGCAAGCGCGCGCAAAGGGTGGAGGTACTAGCATAACTGTGTGCGATGCAAATGCACTGTAAAATCACCACCTGTGCAAGCTGAAGGCGGGTAAGTTTATTTGGAAATTAGGACGAACCATGTGTGATAGACCAGTTAGCTAGAAATATAAAAACAAACTGCCCGCCTTGAGCGTTGCAAAAATCGGCGGTTCCGCCACTTTTCCTTATTATCATACACACATATTGTTATTGGACCGTGTGCGATCTTGGGCACTCCCGTCCCGCATCAATTCCTTTACCCAAATTTTAGTAGCCGCCATACTTCAACCATCGCCCACACTCCTCCAGCACCGACCTTATAGTAAAATTGTAGTAGCCGAGGCATTTGAACCGTCGCCCTCCCTCGTCCACCACCATCTCCACCCACCATTACTAAATTTTCAATAGCTGCGGATATCCTCAAACACCCCCCTCCATAGTCCCCCACCCGCCCCCCTCGAACCCTAGCTCGCCACCGCTGCCGGCGCCACCGCCAACCCCTGCCGGTCTACCTGTTCCTCCTAGCTTAGAAAATAAAGTTCATGTTACCCAGCGATTCCCATACTGTCACCCCACTCCCCTGAGTTTTTAGATGAGGCCTGCAGTGTCCCTCCCCGCCAGATCCACACCCCTGCTCCAGAATGTCGCAGCCTAAGCTCGACCACATATCTCAGGGAGCCCGGCGAGCGTTCGGCCAAGAAGAGGTTTATCATGGCCTCTCCGGCGGACATTGGCGAGGTGGCCGCCGTTCGCCCCGACCTGTTGATCCCAGAGCAACATGTCGTCGCGGAAGCCGGTGAAGACGTTGACTATGTTGCCATACCAAAGGCTTCATGTCAGTGGGCTAGCGTATTACTATATCTCGGGAAAGCTGGCTACGACATCAAGATCGTCCACAGCGACGGCTTCATGCGGTCCATGTCACGGGCTAAGTGGTCCATCCCCAACCCCTCTAGTTCAACCGCCATCGATCTCTTCGACGGCCCTGCTATTGATCTCCTTCGCCAAGCAATCAAGGATTTGCAATCTTTATACGCCATCGAGCCCATTTTGTCATTTTTGAAGGACACGTTCTACGGCGGCGGCTTGGGATCTTCAATTGCTAAGTCAGATCTCATCGACCACGGCCACGAGAAGGGTACCCATGAAGGTTCTTCAAAGGTGAAACAACCCATCTGTGACATCAGAGAGCGCGCCATGGGTCTGTGCTCTTCCATCTGGAAGGATCCGTCCATGAAATGTGAGGCAACATCCTATCAGCAAATATTACCTTTTCTAGCTTGCCAACCTGTATCTTTTGTTGTAGTATCATTTGCCGCGCGGTGCTTTAACTGTGTCGTGTTTAATTATTTCAGTTATGCAAAAATGTATTGTTCAATAGGGCTATGTGATGTTTAAGTATGAATTGTCCACTTCAGTTTCACGAATGGCTATATTTGGTTGTTTATAGTGAGTAGATGCCTTGTTTATCGGTATTTGGTTGTTAGGTTGGATGGAGTGAGCATTTTTTCCAGTTATCGAGCAGATGCCTTGTTTATATGTATTTGGTTCTTAGTTTGGTTGCAGTGAGCATTTGTCCAGTTATCAAGCAGATGCCTTGCTTATCTGTATTTGGTTGTTAGGTTGCTTGTTTAGCATTTGTCCAGTTATCAAGCAGATGCCTTGTTTATCTGTATCTTCTTGTTAGGTTGGTTGTAGTGAGCATTTGTCCAGTTTTCAAGCATGTGCCTTGTTTATCTATATTTGCTTGTTAGGTTGGTTGCAGTGAGACTGTCTAGTTTTCAATGGATATATTTGGTTGTTATACTGGTCATTTATGCCTTATTTATTTTAGTCATTCACAATGTGTTGTTCATTATGTGCAAGTCAGAACAGTGCCGCTCAACTACATCAATACCAGTTTGAACGGCTATATTTGGTTCCAGTTATTCCTGGTGTAGTTAACACATGCCCTTTATTTCAGTTTTACACATTTATCCAGTGTGATATTTAAGCATTACCTACGTTCTATTCATTTTCAAATACTAGTTTGAATTACAATATTTGATGGTTGTTAAGCTTGCTGTCGGTAACATTGCCTTCCATTTTATATCTGCTTTAACAACATGCTGAAACCAACACATTCAAGCTATCATTTGGATATGATGTTGTTTACCTTTACTATATTTGTTTGATGTTAAGGTTGTTGTACTTATCATGCCTTTCCACTACTCATGCAGGACAACAACGGGAGTGACCACCATTTTCTGCTGAGGTTAGCTTCATCCCTTGCCTTGTACTCCCCCCGTCATTCCATAATGTAGTGCATATAGATCCAGGCCTAGACAATTGTTAGCTTCTAATATTGACTTGTTTCTTGTAGGTACATATGCCCTTGGCAAGGATCCACGCATCGACCCTTTTGCGTATGGGGCAATTATATATTCATGAACAAGCATAAAGTGAGGAAACTGATAAGGATTATTAGCAAAAAGATACGAATGGTGGAAAGAAAATTATTTGTTTATGCTCTATCCAACACAACAGTGAGCTGTAGGATGGTAACTACAAACTCTGCAGCCTTCTCTTTTTACTGCCCATAATGAGTTGTTAGACAACAATGTTTGAATCTGTTTCGTTCACAGTGGTTCCCGAAGGAGTTCACTCAATGTTACCTCGCAAAGTACATGATTGGTGAAAACACAATGAAGGTTAAAGTATTTCATCAAGACTACAATGAGCATCGAGAAGTCGTAATGAAGATAGTGAAGGATGGACGGGCAGCCATCACAAGGGGTTGGCCTAGAGTTGTGCGCACATTATGCATGGAGGAGGGCACAATATGGGCATTCCGCTTCACCTTCTCCAGCAACCAGAATGTCTTTCGCCTCTCTCTTTACAGTCTTTAGTACAACTGTGGTTCATCATTCTTTACTTGGTGCTTCTGTAGTTCTTCAGTATAGGTACCTGTGCATGAAATTATGCATTCGTGGTTGAACCTATATTTGTAATAAACATGGTTGGATATGAAATAAGTGATTGCCTACTTTCAAATTCAAAACATGTGATTTTTAAATTAGGGATTAATTATGGATTACACTGCGCACGGTTTACGAAAGCGAAACGTCTGCGATAGACGTGGAGATCAGAAACGTTTCTAGGATCCACTACGTATGTGATCAATCTACACTGCACACACGACATCTTCTTGAAAACTATTTGCGTTAGACCACCTTGAGCAAATGTTTAACACCTAAAACTTTTGTGTGATGGACAACCTTTGCCACACAGTTTGTTCTACGCACCGTGTGTGATGCATTCAATAACGCAGATGGTAAAATTCTTAATATCATGTGCAATGGCAACGCTATCACAAATGATTGAACGGGGAAAATTGTGTGTGATGTACCTGTGAACGGAAATGTTTTCCTTGGAGCGACTGTGTGGGATGTACAGACGAACGGAAACTTTTAGCAGGGACTGGCTATGTGGGATGTACTTGCGACCGAAAACAATTTCGCATGTATAGTTGTATTTTTAGCTCTATTGTACGTATTACCATATTTGAGCGCTTGTCGGTCGCACACGGCCTCATTTTGCCTAGCGTATGTGCCAGGAGGGCATATCCCCGACGGTTTCTGGGTCGTGTGGGAAGGACCCCAATATCGCCCACACTCACTTGGCAACGGTTCCAAACGCCATCGCAGAAAGGGGTTAAAAACCGTTTGTATAGCACTGACGCGTACCAGTGATGTGTTAGTTCCTCAGTGACCCAGGGTCATTTTGGACATATCATGTCAGATTACCTCCTAGCTATATATATCCCACCCCCTACACCATAAATTGGTGGCTGCTCAGAGTTAGTGCACGGCTTTTGTCATTTGAGAGCAACCCACCTCCGAAGCCTTTGAGAGAGAGAGAGATCCTTGCAAGGACAAAGCCCAAAACACCCAAAGCCAAAGAGTGTTAGGCATCACTGAAGTCTTTCTGTCCGCGTGACCTAAAGACTTGTTCCACTTGAAGACTGTGCATCCTCCAGCCGGTTAGGCATTACGTTATGAGGATCCAAGAGTCATTGTGGATTGCCAGTGAACGGAGTCTGTGAAGGTTTGGAAGTATACCTTGAAGAATTACCAGAGTGACTGAGCGAGGACTGGGTGTCCTTAGCTCAAGGGGAATAAGGTGAATACGCAGTCTTCAGAGTTCAATCTCAGCCTTTCTAACCAGACATACAGTTGTCACAGCAACTGGAACTGGTCTACCAAATCCTTGTCTTCACCAAGCTACTGGTTATATCCCCTACCTTCTTTACATTTCAGTTTGTCTTCGTGAAGTCATTGCTTGCTTACCTAATCTGTTTGACTTCACCGTGCGAATATTATTACCTGTTTGGCTTCATACTGTCTTCCATTCTGATTCGTACTTCCTAGCTGCTATTAGTCTTCGTGCTTTCTCTACATTGCTTACTTGACTATGGCATGTCTAGTGTAGTTCATCTCCCGCTGCATACCATATAGGTTCAATTACTTGTTTGTCTTCAAAAGACCTCATGTTTTGAAGACTTTCATAAAAATCACCTATTCACCCCCTCCTCTCTAGTCGATAACTAGCACTTCCACCCCGCACATGAAGGGGTGCGGCGGGAACCCCAGGCCTTTGATGAGGTGGGGAATGAAGACCACCCTCTCCCTAGATTGGGAGCAGGTACCCGTTTGTTTCGGTCCAGCACTCGGGTGTTGATCCCAGTGGGGATGTACCCCGCACTGCGCAACTCCAAGATGGTGCCCTTCGTAACAGAGGAAGCAGTCTAGTGCCCCTTAAGATTGGCATCTTCCATTGCTGGGGACAGAGATTAGGACATGCTACGCAAGATGGGATTGAGATTGGATCTGGGTGCTTGAGCTCGAGCAGGCGAGGATGAATTAGAGCGTGCTTTTTTCGTCGCTGCCTCTTTACTCTTATATAGGCTGATAAAAGGCCAAGAGTCCCTCTAACGCACCATTGAAATCTCCACTCCCCGCAAAAGATGTCGTTACGCGTACGGGGAAAAACAGAATATTAATGATATCCCTAAGGAAACAGGCATGATCTCCATTTCGATGGGACGTGCCAATAAGAAGATTTCCTCGGGCTGTGATTCGGTTCAGCAGTAACGGCTCATCCAGTCATGGGTGGTGCCATTTTGATAAAGTTATAAAGCTAGAAAGCATTGTTCACACCTATATGGCGGGCCTTCATGGTTAAGTAACCTCGCGTCTTCGGCGCTGAGTGAGTTCGGTTAGGCCATGTTTGGGGAATGCCACTCCTTTGAGGGGTGGTCCATATTAACCATTAAAGGAAAGGAATCTTGAATTGCCAAAGAAGGGGAACTCGTCTGTTGAGCCAAAGACTTCGGATCCGAAGTTATTTATATCAAGAAGGTCGTCCTCAGCAAAGAAGACCAGTTTGGGGGCTACTGACGGTGTCCTGGAATGAGGGGTGCCAATCGAGTCGACCTGTAGTCCATGGGTTGGGCCTATGGGCCCCACTCTTCGTTGGCTGGACTCTGAAAGCTACATGCTTGGACGTAATCAAGACGGTATCTGTCGAAGACTTGACGTATACTCCAAGACATATCCTACCGCCTCCATGCGATTCCCCTGGATACCGACCATGTAACCCCAGATGCCCTACCTCGTGTGTATATAAGCCAAAGGGTTTAGCCCGTAAAAGGGAACGAATCACAATTACATTCACCTAGCCCTTGGGTTAGAACACAACTAACGATCTCGAGGTAGATCAAGCTTGTACTCGATACATCATCATCAATATAAACAAGAGCAGGACATAGGGTTTTACCTCCATCAAGAGGGCATGAACCTGGGTAAACATCGTCACCCTTGTTCCTATTGCCACCAATCTAAGATCCACAGCTCCAGACCCCCTACCCCGAGGTGTGTCGGTTTTGACACCGACAGTGGGTGAAATGGGGACGTTGGTTGCATCGGAGAGGATGTCCGACAACCGGAATCTGAGACAAATTTGATCTCACGAGTTTAAAGGCGTAGAGAAAAAATGGGTGGGAGAAGTGAGGAGAAGTGGTGGAGAGCTGGTGGAAAGATAGATCCACCCGTGCAATACTTCAAATCCATGGATCAGAATCAACAAAATCTTATCAAAACCAAGAAATCACAAATTTGTTGGTATGGCTATTTTTCGTGGGAATTTTTGAATTAGGTCAAAAAAAAAAAATTAGGCTAGAAAGTGGGTGGGGGGGTGGGGCTTCAAGATGTGAATCAACCTATGCGCTGATCCAAGATGATACGGGGTGAAACCCTCGTGGCTGATCTTTTCACACTTGGAGGTGGGAAAAAGAGAAATCAAGAGGAAAATACAAGGAGGAAAACACTCAAGACAAGATTCAAGTCACACATCCACTAAATCCACATACACCTATGAGTTACAAGACCCAAATCGAACATAGATGGGCAAATAGGTAGATAGTTCATCCCAATCTCAAGAAGAGGGGGGCCCTGATATCCTTAGAGGATCTTCCCTAGATCTAGATTGGGTCTTGATATCCACTAGGGATCTTCTCACATGGAGGTCTTGATCTCCATGAGAGATGTGATAGATAGGAGCAAAGCTCTATAGATCTCACAAGAAGTGCTTTGCTAACCCTAGCTAGATGAAGGGGTGGTCTATTTATAATCTAGGACGCAATAAGTGAGAGGGAGAGTGTTACATGGGTCTTTGGCCCGGTTCTGCGCACGCAGGCGCCGGATGTCCGGGGGCATGCGGGATGTCCGGCTCGACTTGGGGCGCTGGATGACCGGCCAGGTGACTGCCCAATTCAGAAACGTTCTGGACTCCTCTGGCCGGATTTTCGGGCAGGCGCCGGATGTCCAGCCTGTCGCGATGCGCCAGATGTCCGGTCATTGTAGCTTTAGCAGGCGCGGGTTCTTGGAGTTCGCACTGGACTTGGAGGCGTCGGATTTCTAGGCTAGGGCCAGATGTCCAGCCGCTGTAGTATTTCGGTGACTCCACTTGAGGTGTTCTTTTGTCCGCTACCGTGGTGGCTTGGCATTCGTCCTGAGTGTCTTCGAGGTCGTCTTTTTGATACCTAAGCACAGATAGCATTCCCTCTTGAGATAGTAGCCATGTCTCAAGTGGCTCAAATGAAAGTTCATTAAGGAGAGATATCACCTCAGTCTCAATAGCTCTTGCACGTGCTCTTGTCATAGGTCCGCTTGATGCGTGGGATGATGATGACGAGTCCGTGGAGATGACCGTAGGATGCTTCGCATCATTTTGGTGCATGATCCATGGTGAATTGATAATGTCCATAGGGTGCTCCGCACCACCTTGTATCATTGATAATCAATGATGTTGTATTGTATTGGCAATTCAACCGAAATTGGCAAATGAAATGCCTGTACGAACCAAACATGGATTCGTGCTCAGGAATTATGCTCCTGGTGTAACCGGCTACGAGAAACAGGCCAACTGCCTTGCATAATTGCAAATTTTATATGCTTTTGCCTAGCGTTTAATTAGTGGTTTCTCATGATTTAAAGGTAATGATAAAGGGGAGAAAGTGATGGTTCACTTGAACCGTACTACTGCCCTTTTGTTTGTTTTTCTTTTCGTTTCTTTCCTTTCTCCTCTTGCTGAAGTAGTACTACCAAGTACCGATCCTCCTCCTCCTCTCTCTCTCTCTCTGTGTGTGTGTTCATTCCTCTTTCGTTTGTGACCAACTTTTCTCTCCGTGGGCCTTTGGCCCTTTCCCTGTTTTGTTTAGGACGAAAGCTGGTTCGATCGTCCGGACTCTCGTCAACTCTTGAGCCCCGCATATAGATACAGTGATCGTCTTCTTCCTTTCTTATCAGGATACTCGCTCTGCTTCCTTCTCTATTTTTCCAGTCTTTACCTCTGTACCATCTTCTTCTTCTTCCTCGGGCTGTTCTTGGTGGCAGAAATAGGGGAGAGGGCTAGATATAGGGGGAATAAATACTGTGTCTTATGGGTAACTGCTGGTTTCGGGGGAGTTCCTACATTAACAGGGTCTCCACTGCAAAGTCAGGTGAGTAATACTCCTCTCCCTTGCTGCTCTGCTTTCTAAGTGATCGTTATGTGTGATCCACCGCCCTCAGATTCAGAAATTTGATTTCGTTTTTTGTCCGGACCGGAAGTCCTGATTGGGCACTCTGTTTCAGTATTCTAGGCAAATGGATTCTTTCCTGAAATTTTGATCACCCACTACCACTAGCTCCAGCAAAATCCATTTTTCAAAGAGAGATAATTCAGTTGGTGTGGTGATGGTATTGACAGTTGTGGTACGTACGTGTGCAGAGACTCCCAAGATCCAGAGCCCGTCGGAGAGGGACCGGAGCGATGAGAGTAGGCTGCCGTCGAACGCGAGGGAGGTGGAGGCCATGCGGCTCGACTCGGCCGCGCGGAACCCGCTGACCGCCTTCTCTTTCGAGGAGCTCCGGAAGGTGACTAACGGGTTCCGGCAGGACTCGCTAATCGGCGGCGGCGGCTTCGGCAGGGTGTACAAGGGTGCCGTGGGTACGGACGGCGGCGGAGACGAGCCCCTGCAGGTCGCCGTCAAGGTGCACGACGGGGATAACAGCTTCCAGGGCCACAGGGAATGGCTGGTCAGTCTCCCTCTAATCGTGACACACCTACTTTTTTTTTTGCACAAATTGACATGTACATTAGTTAAATTCTCACAAATCTTTACTTTTTCTTCAATAAAGAGTGTTTTTTTATTGACTCATAATATGGCACCGAGTGATACAATCATAAGAGTATACATCCGATCTCTACTTAGTTAGGATGCACATAGCCAATACACGCACACGCGCACACACAAAATTACCCCCAACAAATAGCAAAGTCAAATAAGACCGAAGTGTTTATTTCCATAATAAATGTAGTAATTGTAAGCGTGGTAGGTGCAGATTTTTGTAGCATGGCTAGCCTGACAAGCATCTATCTTCCTATGCCTTTTTGTGTTGAGTTTATGTAGGCGGAGGTGATCTTCTTGGGCCACCTATCACACCCGAATCTGGTGAAGCTAGCGGGCTACTGTTGTGAGGGCGAGCACCGGGTGCTGGTCTACGAGTACATGCCGCTCGGCAGCGTGGAGTCACACCTGTTCTCACGTACGTAGGCGTACCACCTCCATTTTCCACACTTTTGGTTTCGTGCGTGTTCGGAGCCGGTGCGATCGATGCATGGGGTTTTCATTTCAGGGGTGATGGCGCCCCTGGCGTGGGCGACGAGGATGAAGATCGCGCTCGGTGCGGCGAGGGGCCTGGCGTTCCTTCATGAGGCCGAGAAGCCCGTCATCTACCGCGATTTCAAGACCTCCAACATCCTCCTCGACCATGACTTCAATGCCAAGCTCTCCGACTTCGGCCTCGCCAAGGACGGCCCCGTCGGCGACATGTCCCACGTCTCCACCCGCATCATGGGCACCTACGGCTATGCCGCCCCAGAGTACATCATGACAGGTGCCATGCCAAAAACAGAGAGACTACAAACTCAAATTAAGCTCGATCATACATACGGGTCTGGTGGCTAAATTGATTTTACTGTGAGCGATCAGGGCACCTGACGGTGATGAGCGACGTGTACAGCTATGGGGTGGTGCTGCTGGAGTTGGTGACAGGGCGCAAGTCGCTGGACAAGTCGCGTCCGGTGCGGGAGCAGACGCTGGCGGACTGGGCGCTGCCGATGCTGACGCACAAGAAGAAGGTGTTGGGGATCCTAGATCCAAGGCTCGACTCTGACGACTACCCCGTCAGGTCCGTGCAGAAGGCGGCCATGCTCGCGTACCACTGCCTCAGTAGCAACCCCAAGGCGCGGCCGCTCATGCGCGACATCGTCGCCTCCCTCGAGCCGCTGCAGCAACCGGAGCTCATGCCCGCCAACGTGTGATCCTCATTTCAAGTTTTGGTCCAGGCCTTGCAGGTGCTGTCAGAACCATCGCCTCTACTACAGCTCCTGGAAGCAGGCAAGAATTCATGTGAAAAAATATGTGTGTGATTGCCTAGTATAGCAGGCAGGCAGGTGTAGTGTTGCTGATGTTGTAAATGATTGTTCATTCTTCCAAGTTGTGGACCCTAGAGGTGAGTGGGTGCAAACGAGCTCTCATAGTTTGTCAAGAACTTCCTTAGTTTCTTGGGCACACAACAAACAGACCTGTAAACCCTCTTGAATTTTTATTACTAGTAGGTGCGTATATCAATTGTTTTTGTCTTTTTTGAAATGGAACACCAACACGAAGCCGATCATGTAATTTGCACGAGGCAAGTGAGGAAGCTACAGTGCTCTTTTGTAAAAGGGGGGGGGGAAGCAAGTTAGAGTCCTTTTGAAATTAAAATGGAATTGTTGGACAAATAAAATGAGTCTTTTGAAAATTGAAATTTGTATGTTAAAAGCTAAAACGGATCTTTGAAAATTGGACTCAATTTTTCAAAGATTTAAATGAACATTGTTCATGAAACTAGAGAGTCCTTCCTAAGTTAGAGGATCCGGCACCCACAAACACTAGCCACCCGCCCCATTACATTCCATGAAGGCCATCATACATGGCTGATATCCTCTCGACGTGAGCCAAACGTTGTCAGAGCGTGGGTTAACATTTACAATCTGAAGGGGCATAACTAAAATATAGAGAAGTAAAGTTCGTTGCAGCAAAAAGACAAATTTTGATAGAGTGGGCTTATCCCGATCTTTCAATGAGGGGTAACTATCTTTTTGGTGGAGTATACTTTCACGGTCTGACTGCTAACGTGTGAAGACGTCGTGCATGATCAACTTGACCACAAACATCTAATTCCTGCATGCAAATGAAGAACAAGAAAGTACTAAGATTGCAATGTGGATATTGCGAATTAAGATGAAAGCTTTATTAATAAAGTTTGCGATTTCATGAACATCTCAGCCTGGTCGTTGGACACAAATGAAGTACTCAAGTTGTGGCTATGGCAAACTTTTGTCTAAACAAAACGGAAGTCTAAAACAATGCCCTAAGGGTTGTATTTATACTGAGACAGAGTGGAATTTTGTACACACTTGGCAAGATGAGGCAAATTCCATCCTAAGTCATTTTTCCTGTCAATACGGACTATAAAACAACATGTGGTCTGGTGATGACCCCACAATTATAGCGGATCAATTTAGTCCTTTCCATAAGTAAGAGTGTCGAACCCAATGAGGAGTAGAAAGCAATGGTAAGCAATTTTCAGCAAGGTATTCTCTGCAAGTACTGAAAGTGGCGGTAACAGATAGATTTGTAGCAAGGTAATTCATAACAAGTAACAAGTAACAATAGTAACAAAGTGCAGGAAGGTGGCCCAATCCTTTTTATAGCAAAGGACAAGCTGGAACGTTCTCTTATATGAAGCAAAGCGTTCTCAAGGACACATGGGAATTGTCATCTGGTCATGTTCATAGTGTTTACTTGATTCGCATTCGCTACTTTGATAATTTGATATGTGGGTGGACCGATGCTAGGGTTCTATTCTTACTTAAACAAACAACTCTCTTATGATTACCCCCTCTCGCAAGCATCCGCAACTATGAAAGAAGGATTAAGATAAATCTAACCATAGCATGAAACATATGAATCCAAATCAGCCCCTTATAGAAGAACGCATAAACTAGGGTTTAAGCTTATGTCACACTCGTAACCCATCATCTACTTATTACTCCCCAATGCCTTCCCTTAGGCCCGAGTATGGTGAAGTGTCATGTAGTCGACATTCACATGACACCACTAAAGGAAGAACAACATACATATCATCAAAATATCGAACGAATACCAACTTCACATGATTACTTATAACAAGACTTCTCCCATGTCCTCTAGAACAAAAGTAACTACTCACAAATCATACTCATGTTCAAGATCAAAGGTGTATGGAATATGCTTGAGGGTCTGAACATTTAATATTCCACCAAATAAACCAACTAGCATCAACTACAAGATGTAATCAACACTACTAGCAACCCACAGGTACCAATCTGAGGTCTTGGGACAAAGATTCAATACAAGAGATGAACTAGGGTTTGAGATGAGATGGTGCTGGTGAAGATGTTGACGAAGATTGGTCCTCCCATTATGAGAGGATCGTTGGTGATGTCGATGGCTTCGATTTCCCCCTCCTGGAGGGAAGTTTCTTCGGCAGCGCTCCGTCGGAGACCAAAAGTGCTCCTGCCCAGATACCGCCTCGAGACAGTGGTGCTTCATCCCCAAAGTCTTCTTCTATTTTTTTTCTAGGGTAAACGCCCTCATATATAAGAAGATGGGCACCAGAAGCCAGCTGTGGGCCCCACAAGGCATCAGGGAATGCCCTTGGGGTGGGCGCCCTGTTGGCTTGTGGGCAACTGGTGGCCCCCCTTTGGTATTTCTTTTCTCCAGTATTTTTTATACATTCAATAAAAAATCGTGTGAAGTTTCTGGTTGTTTGGAGCTCCGTAGAATAGCTATCTCTGTTATAGCTCTTTTAAGTCCAGAATTCCAGCTGCCGGTAATTTCCCTCTCCATGTAAATCTTGCAAATTAAGAGAGAAAAGGCATTATAATTGCATCATAAAGTGGAATAATGACCAAAAACATCATAAATAATAGTGACAAAACATGATGCAAAATGGATGTATCATCTGGTATTTTGAAATTACATGGGTCTAGCCCAAAAGTGAGGTGGCACGGCACCTATATATGTCTATGGGCGAAAATAGGAAGTATGGTCTTTGTATATTTCGTCCATGCCTCCTTGCATCATGACGATAGCCTCAGTGTTGTAGAATCTTCACCCGGAATGCCCTTGGCATCCCCTATGCGCCTGCCTTGTTCTCCATGCTTTGATCATGCTTCAATGTTCATCCTTCTTCTCCATGCTAGGCCCTTCATTCCTAATTAACACAAACATATCTGATTTAGGCAGCTTCATACTCTCATGAACTTCACCCTCAAAAAAATACTCTCATGAACATCAGAATATTTCCAAGAAAATGTAAGTATGTGATAATTTAGTTGACGTGCGCGAGCGGTAGTAACTGGTCCAATCTATGTAGAAATTGAGGCTATGGGTGTAATAGTGGTAGGGATGTCCCCATCATCCTCCCCTTCTTGAATTGAAGTCGTTCTCAATGGAACGTCATCATCTTCTCCCAAATAAGGCTTCTAATTTGATATGTGTGGGACTGACCGAAAATTTGAACTCAAATTTATATGCATTATCATCTATTTTCTCCAACACCTTAAAAGGACCATCAACATGTGACATTAACTTAGACTTGCGCAAATAAGAAGACCTATCTTTGTGTAAATGTAACCAGATAAGATCTTCAGCTGCAAAGACAACATGTTTTCTACCCTTATCTCCAGCTAGTTTGTAATTAGCATTCAAACGCTCAATGTTTTCCTTAGTTAACTCATGATTTTTAAATATCAATTCAACATAATCTTCTCTGAAGATGAAAGAGGCACCAATCAATGGGTGCATGAGGTAGGAAACCATACACAATTACAAAAGGGCATATCTTAGTGGTAGAATGTAGTGAACGATTATAAGCAAATTCAATATGAGACAAGTATTCTTCCCGCATTTTTAATATATTCTTTAAAATAACCCTAAGCATAGCTTGTTAGCACGAAACAGAAACCCATTATTAATGATGAATTTGTTCCATGTCTTCCTTATTTATAATGTTGCATTACATATTTAAACTTAGCATCATGCACATATTGATCTTTGATGGTCTCCAAACCAAATATTTTCAAGTCAAGCTATGAAAGCATAGTATAGTGACAAGACAATGCATCAACAATAACATTTTATTTACCCTTATTGTGTTTAATTATGGGAAAGTCCCAGTGAATTCAACCCATTTAGCATGGGAAATTGTTTGTAATCAACCGGTTGAAGCTGCGCTCATGTAAGTCGCTTTGCGAGCAAACCATGTGCGCTTACATGGGCTATGGTTCCATACTCCCGCTATTTTTCTTCGTGTGTGCTTGCTATGTGTTCCTGCTGCTGCTTTGCATCATCAGCCTAGTGTTGCTATCGCTTGAATACTATCCACCAGCCAATGCCATCCTCTGCTATGTACGTCACACATAAGCATCCCTTGTTAACCTTTTCATGTTTGCTATCATAAAAAAACTTTGTCATGTTTTCCATGTCAAAAAAACTTGTCATGTTTCCTGTGAGAAATTATTATGTTAAAAAAATCTTGATATTTTTTGAGTGGATTTGTTTTTGCAATGAATTAGTATTTGTTTCATATATATATATATATGCTTAGAATATGACGCGTGCTACACCTCGACCAGCTGACGCGTGGATTGGATCATGTAACATCCCAAATTTTCAATTTGGAATGTTATACATTAGATCATCATGCATATCATATTTTATTTTCTTTAGGTTTTGATCCTAGAAAATTCTAAGCAACTCAAGGACCCACGGAGAGAGTTGGGGATTTCGTTATTTTCATATTTGAGTTTTTCTCAAATTTTGAGAATAGGATCATTCGATTTTATTTATTTTATCATTAATTATTCCTATTACAAAAATATGAGAGAGGGAATAAAATGAGGATTTAATAAAAAAATCAAATAGTTTTATTTCGGAGTTTTTTTGTTGTTTTTATTTGAATTAGGAAAAATGTGCGTTTTTCAAAATTGCAGTTAGGGCCCAAATAAATGTTCACTTTGTCGGGCTTGATTTTAGAAGCCCGGGAAAATTTATTTCGGGATTTTTGGAGTCCGTTTAGTATTTTTTTTTCTTCCGAGCGTAATTATTTAAAAAAAACGGAACCGACTATGGGCCGTACTCGGCCAGGACTCCGCCTGGCCGGGGCCTTTATAAGCCGGGGCAAGCCAGCCCGAAGGCCCAGCCGCCCCAAAACCCTAGCCGCGCCCTAACCCTAGCCGCCAGCCGCCGCCGCCGCCTGCCACCGCCGCGGCCGATCCGCCGGAGCCGCGCGTCGCCCGAGGTTCGCCGCACCTCGAAATCCGTGCCATTTTTAAAAAAAAATCCGTTCGTCGTTTTTCTTTTTCGTCGGATTTTCCGCGGTTATTTTCTGATCGTGATTTCTGATCCGATTTTCGTTTTAGTTTAACTTTTCGCTCGTTTATCGGAATCAGGCGATTCAAGCGCGTGGAGTTTCGTCTCGAAACCCTCTATCCGAATAATCAACTCCAACAAGTTTTTGCTACTGTAAAAAATTTGACTTAGGTTCAGATTACTAGAACGAAGTTGTTTTCTTTCGCCGTTTGACTTTCTTTGCTTCGTTCGATTTGATTCCTTTTGCCAACCGAAGTTCTTAAGTTGAACCTTCTGGTTAGATCTCTTATTTGAGTTTTACCTGTGCATTAGATGAGTACTTATTTTATGCTTGTTTGTTTGCCTGCGATAGAGTACCCGGAGTGCGCCGCCTGTTACTTCGAATCGTTAGGTTTCACGGATCATCAGCAAGGCAAGTAACACTTTGATCATACCTTTTCTACAACCCAGTTTTTTTTGCATTAGATCAATCTTCACACATTGCATGATTAGGATCTAATTAAACTGTGGGATGGGAAGTAGATGAGGTAGTACCTATTACCTATTTATTATCAAACCTTTGGGAGTTACTTCTACGTTTGCTTATTATGCCATGCTATGCTAGTAGACGTGGATTGGGTGAGTGAAATCCATGACAGATGTGAGATTGATAATTAATGGTTTATCTAAGGTGGCAACTTAAACACACATCTGGGTGGATTGAGGCACCTGGATATTCCAGGACCTGCCTGTTTTCTTTTGGACCGCCACCCAGGCTCAAAGGGATCATGAGATTTTTCGAACTAGAAACTTCCGTGTGCAGCCACAAGCCATTATGGGCTCTGGCATAGTTGATTAAGTCGTGCGAACTCTTACAGGGTAGACTAGCAGATGTAGGGGAAAGTAGGTGTACCGGTCTATCCATCGTAAGGTGCTAGCGCTTCTGAAAGACTGTGTCTCGGTCATCTGTTTCTCAAACACCATGTAGTGCGAGAAATCCAACGGAGGCGATCGAGTCTTGTGGGGAGAAGTGCGCAAACCTTTGCAGAGTGTAACAAACTAATCATGATTAGCCGTGTCCCCGGTTATGGACATCTTGAGTATCTAGTATCTGGATTATCATGTGAATCTCAACATGTTACTCTAAAATTAATGTTGTTGGGTTAATGATGATGCTTAATTGGGATTGAGAATGCTGTCAACCATTCTCAATGTTTAACAACCACCATGATAGTAATTAAATTTATTCCTTTGAAGTAGGGAAAATTGGCTTTATGCAAAACTGTAACCATAGAGCTTTCCACCAGCCAAATATGCATATAGTATAGCTGTTGCATTCCATTACTCTCTATGTGTTACCTTGCCAGCATATTCCATGTGCTGACCCGTTTTTGGGCTACAACGTTAATGTTGCAGACTTTTCAAACGACGATTAAGGAGTTTTTTAGGTCATGGTTCTATACTCAGTGATGCCGTTGGAGTTGATGGACTCACTTATCTTCCAAGCCTTCCGCTGTTATCGTAATTAGATGGCCTTAAGCCATATTTATTGTAATAAGTTCTCTTTTGAGACACTCGATGTAATAAGTGTGTGATTGCTACTCTGCTATAAATCCTCCGAGTACTGTGTGGTGTCAGCATTACTGATCCAGGGATGACACCGGAGCACAGAGAACACCATGATAGTAATTAAATTTATTCCTTTGAAGTAGGGAAAAATTGGCTTTATGCAAAACTGTAACCATAGAGCTTTCCACCAGCCAAATATGCATATAGTATAGCTGTTGCATTCCATTACTCTCTATGTGTTACCTTGCCAACATAATCCATGTGCTGACCCGTTTTCGGGCTGCAACGTTAATGTTGCAGACTTTTCAGACGATGATTAAGGAGTTTTTTAGGTCGTGGTTCTAACTCAGTGATGCCGTTGGAGTTGATGGACTCACTTATCTTCCAAGCCTTCCGCTGTTATCGTAATTAGATGGCCTTAAGCCATATTTATTGTAATAAGTTCTCTTTTGAGACACTCGATGTAATAAGTGTGTGATTGCTACTCTGCTATAAATCCTCTGAGTACTGTGTGGTGTCAGCATTACTGATCCAGGGATGACACCGGAGCACAAAGATCAGACTGTTTGAGGTCTGGTCACTACAGATCAGCCGCCTCAAAAACCATTGGATCTTGTGCTCAACAACCATCTGATTTGGGCTGCGTCAGTTGAAATGTGACCTATCGTTTACAATATGACACATGTGCATTCAAATATTTGAACAAAGACATCTGTTATGCTCACATTGCAAACACTCCTTAGTCATCCAAACATTTTATGACTATTACAACTTGCCTTTGGGCCCATGTTGCAGTATCTCACATGTTGCGCTTGGGGATTTCCAACATAAGTCATGTTGCGCTCACATTGGAAATACTCCTCGGTCGTCCTTGGACCTGATCGGTTCACAACACAGCACATAGTGAGCTTGGTTGTCTCCTTTCCGTTTCCTCTTTCCATCTCCATTCATCACGCCGACCACCCCACCAACCGCTACTACGAACTAGGGGAGAACGACAATGACCACCGTCTGGTACATCTCCACCGCAACAGTTGTGTTGCAGCATCCGCCGTCACCACCGCATAACTTGTTGAAGGACCCAGTCGCCATTGCACTACGATGGAGCACCATGTGCGTCGGTGGTGGCGTTGTAGTGAAGCTTCACTGACGGCCATCGGGTACTGCAATGGAGCTTTGATGGGGCTATCAGTGCTGCAATGGAGCATTGCCGCGCAGTGGTGGTGCTGTAGTGAAGCTTCACCTGGACCAACAGGGTGATGTGATGAGGCATTGTCGTGTCAGTGTTGGCGCTATAGTGAAACATCGCTGGCGGCCGCCGGGGTGCTGCGATGGAGCATCCTCGTGCCGGTGATGGCACTATAGTGAAACATCACCAGCGGCCATCAGGGGTGCTGCGATGGAGCATCGCCGTGCTAGTGTTGGCGCTACAGTGAAACATTTCTAGCGCCCGGCGGGTGCTACAGTGGAGCACCGCCGCGCCACCATCGGCACTACAGTGAAGCATCGCCAAAGGTGTCGGGTGCTACAATGGAACACCGCGACACCGATGTTGGTGCCGCAGTGTAGCTTCACCGACGACCGTCAGTGGGGCATAGTTGCCCTATCGGCATGGCTAGCGGCTCCTGTTGTGAGTCGAGCGGTGCTGCTCCCCACGGCGGTGCGCTTCGGTTGCTCCTGTTGCAGCTATGATGAGATTAGGGGACGACCTGCATGTTGGTGTTGACTGAATCCAACAGGTGGCGAGCAACGGATTTGACGTCCTAGTATCCGACTAATTTCTCTTGGAAATTAGAATTGTGCAGTTAATCCATAGTAGCCTCATATCACCTGGTCGATGAATAGCATGAGCTTAAAATATACGCCCTCTATAAACTAATATAAGACCTTTTGGAGCACCCAAGTAGTGCTCGAAAAGGTCGTATACTAGTTTATGGAGGTATTATGTTTTACACAACATTTGAAGTCTAACACAACATACAATGCCATCATATTATACAAAAAATGTTGCAAACATTTTACAGTGATGCTAGCACACTAGAGCATGACAAAACTAGCAATCACTTTTTACTGGAGCATCTCTATGCTCACGTGTCACACATGGACAATCATGAAAAATAGTGTTTGACATCTTTCGCTGCATGTGATGTCATTAATTCGGAACACACATGCTGCCTTGGTCCTTTTCTGCAGTAGCCACTCACGGGATCTTAATGCCATGGATGTGACCATCTAACGGCTATCGACACAGCTGTTCTTGCAGGGAGATCAGCCGGATGATTCGTAGCATCGGCCTTTAGCATGTCTATGTTTAAGTTTTGCTCAACTTTTAATATGTTTCAAAGATTCATGATCAGAATGTATAACAATTTCTCTGGGCCACAAATAATCATGCCAAGTTTTCAAAGTTTGGACATGAGTATATAATACTTTATCATAAGTAGAATAGTTAAGACTAGGCCCACTCAACTTTTTAGTGAAGTATGCAATAGGTTTACCATCTTGTAATAATACACCTCCTAATCAAATTATAGGAGCATTTGTTAACTTATCTTTCAATATCGTGAAGGCTTCTTCCTGTGCGGCACCCCAAACAAGAGGCACATCCTTTATTGTAAGCTCATTGAGAGGTGTAGCAGTGGTACTGAAATCTCTCACAAAATGGCTATAAAAACAAGGCCAAAAAAACTCCTTACTTGTTTGACCTTTTTGGGTTGTGACCAACTCACAATTGTTCAATCTTGGCTTTATCAACTTCAATTCCCTGTGTGGTGACAACAAAACCAAGAAATGATACTCTATCCATGCAAAAGGTGCACTTCCCAAGGTTACCAAAAACAAACATGCATCACATAGAGCAATAAAAATAACGCGTAAATGATCCAAATGTTCCTCCAAAGATTTGCTATAAATCAATGTATCATCAAAATATACTACCACAAATCGTCCAATGAAAGCACATAAAACTTCATCCATTAATCTCATGAAAGTGATAGGTGCATTAGTAAACCCAAAAGGCATGACTAACCACTCATATAAACCAAACTTAGTTTTAAATGTTGTTTTCCATTTATCACCCAATTTCATACAAATTTGATGGTATCCACAATGCAAATCAAATTTGGAGAATGTGATAGAGCCACTTAATTCATTAAGAATATCATCTAGCCTTAGAATAGGATGACGATATCAAATAGTAATATTATTAATGGCTATAAAATCAACACACATACTCCATAATCCATCTTTTTGGCACTAATATAACAGGAACAACACAAGGACTAAGGGATTCACGTATATAAACTTTGCCGAGTAGCTCTTGTACTTGACGTTGAATCTCCTTCGTCTCCTCTTGATTGGCACGGTATGACGCATGGTTGGGAAGCGAGGAACTGGCAATTAAGTCAAACTGATGGTTAATCCCTAGAATATGTGATAATCCTGGTGGTATGGCTTGTGCAAAGACATCAGTGAACTCTTGCAGAATGTTAGTGCCGGCAGGAGGCAAAGAAGGAGGCAAGTTCTCGAATGAAAATAATGCCTCTTTGCACATAAAAGCACAACAAAAAGATTTGCTAATATCCAGATTAGTAATATCAGATTTGGTGACAAATAAACATGGGATTTTCAATTTGATTTCAGTGCCAACATTAGATGATGGTTGTTATTAGTCTTATGTTGTTGTGCGATTTCTTTTGCCATGATTTTGTTTTCACTCTTGTTTTGCTCCTGTTTTGCTTTACTAGATCTAGTAAGATCATCTTTCAAAATTTGTTCAGGAGACATAGGAAGCAAAGCAATATTTTTATCCTTATGAACATGAGTATCCTGTTTTTCCTACCCTGGTGTATAGAATTTTATCAAACTGCCATGGTCTACCAAATAAAAGGGAGCATGCTTGCATAGGTACCACATCACAGTCAATAAAATCAGCATGTGCAACAATACTAAAATGCACACGAATAGTACGTGTTGCCTTAACCTGTTGTTGAATCATTAAATATGTTAAGGATATGGATGGGGTCTGCTGGTAAGGGACAACTTCTCCACCATTTCCATGCTATCCAAGTTGCTGCAACTCTCTCCAGCGATGATGACGCGAACACAACGTTACTTCGCAACTCCTTAGAATGGAACAAATTGTGTCTTTGATTTTGCTCAACATGTGTTACCTGCACACTCAAAACCCTTTGAGCAACTATACTTACATACCTCTCGGAGTCTTCAACAACCATATATTTTCTATCTTGTTCAGAGTCATCACCACCTTGTTCTTCATGTGCAATAAGAGCCAAATTCTCCTTAACGTAGTCATTAGCGGACTCATACCCACCACCCTAAGTAATGATCATAACATGAATGGAAGGGCATTGGACCACATAGTGACCCCATGAGTACAACACCGACATTTAATATCACGACCACATGGTTAACCTATGGATCTCATGGATGATGAAGAACTCTGCACAGGACCACCAAGCACACTCTTGAATTATGGTGGTGGTGTCTATTTTTCCATATCTCTAGTGAAGTTGGCGGTTGACGTATACGGTGGTGAAGCAGGACATGTGTTAGTAGAAGAGGCATGTGGTATCCATGATGGAAGTCGACATGCAGAAAAGTTAGTCCGCGCCATGGCATGTCGATCCTGCGCTTCATGTTCATATTTGCAACATGGAATAAATGTGTGATATTGCTACACTCCTTATAATCTAAGATGATTTGAATTTCTATGTTTAAGTCACCCATGAAACATGCAAGTTTGTGGAGGAAAATTGTAGGGGGTTGGGGTAGAATTACATATGTTTCTCTCCTCTATCTATAGGATGGTGTGTAAGGAGTGCAGGGGTGTAGGGGGTGTCAACTTAAAATATAATGCCATGGAAAGTCAAAATATGCCGCCACAACAACTTAAAATATGATTTTGCGATGGAAACTTAAAATATGTTACCATGGAAACTGAAATTATGTTTTAGCATGGTAACTTATTATGTTTTTCATGTCAACTTAAATTGTGTTTTTGGATGTATCCTTTTCTAGGATGGCAAATTTATCATACCATTGGAGACATTTCATAAAGCATGGCAACTTCATACATTATTCATGGAAGCATTTGTTTTTACAAATTTAGAATCGTGGAAACTTTTGCATGATACTATCTACATACAGAGTTGAATATGTGCTATTTTCTACAATCTGGACCATGACAAGTTTCATCATCCGCGAACATATAGGTTGTATCTATTGCCATCTTTTCTGGGGGTTTCATGTATGACTAATTTAACATTTTCATGCGGCATATTTATTTTATGGATGGAAATTTTAGCACAAACAACATTGTTACTTACCTCAATGTAATTCTCTAGTTTTCCTAGTTAGTTTTATTTCCCAATGTAGTGATGGCACAAACAACATTGTTACTTCTCCAAGCATCCAAAACAAAGACAACATGGTTGTTCCTAATGACACATAAAGTTCCTTGATGAGGTAGTAGCCACGTCTCATCCAAATGCATAGGAAAATCTAAGAGGAGCTACTTGTTCCATTTTGTTGATTGTGGATCCATGTCAATCTTTGCTTTGGATGCTTATAGAGCACCTGTGTCATGTGGATCTTGTTCTCATAGTGAATTTCCCTTTTGGTTTGTTGATTTCTTGTGTCTTTCTTCTTTATCCCTCTAGATTGTGAAGATTGGGCACAATTGGAGCTTTACCCTGCATCAAGACTTTTGTCAAGAAGTGGTAACAAAAAATGACACTTTCCCACAAGACAAGAACGTGCTAGAAAGGATGTGGAGAGGGCATTTTGAGTGCTCCAAGTGTGTTTTACACTTGCTCATGCAACTGCTAAACAATATGGGAGGCACTGTAATGCGAACCATACAACGATCATCCCCATGGACAACACACCGACCCATCAAGCACCACATGGCCTATAACAAGAGCTCGCACACATGCTATTGTAAATGAGGTGAACTCACTATTCTATGAGTTTAATATGGATATGGATGGAACTTGGATGCTACCTCACCAAGGAACATTGTGTGTGATTAGGAATGAGAGCAACCCCCACCAAGAAGCTAAGGAATATCTCCAAGGCCAAGAGGAAGGACGCTAAGACAACAAGGAAGATGGAGGCCACCAACACGAAGAAGGAAGGACCTCCCAAGCGACCCCGTGCCAATAGACTACCTAGAGAGCTACTGGAAACGAAGACGCACACCCCGTGCGCACGGGCCTCTAGACACTGTGCCCATGTGCCTCGTTCCTATAACTACCCCGTGCGCATGGGCATGTACCATGTGCACGGGGCCTACTTAGCCCGTGCGCACGACCCTCCCAGGATTCAGTCGTGGAGTTCCTGTTTTGCCCTCCAACTCGTCCCTCACATCCAGCGACCTATATATTCCGTGCCTAAGACATTTGGTAGGGTCATCAAAGTGTATGAGATAATCTAGAGGGAGCTTTTCTCATCTACCACTCCTATAGGAGATCAAGACCTCCTAGGAGAAGATCCCTGGTGGGTATCAAGGCCCCTTCTAGGGAAGGATCTATCTCGATCATCAAGACCTCATATCCTCTTGGATTTGAGAATAACTTACCTTTTTGCATGTTTTCCTTTGATTGATCTTGTATACTCACTACTGTAGGATGCTGCTAACGCGACACTACAATCATAGACCCTTCGACAAAACTGTGTACGATGCATTAATCGCAAATGGTGATGTAAAGAAACCATAAAAATGATATGAAACATTTGCGATGGCAGAGGACATCAAACACAATTCACATTATAGTTACATGTGCGATGCGTGGCATATGGTTCGCTCCAATGAACTATTTGTGATGAGGCAGAACAACAGAAACGGGTAGCCAAATGAAGGTGTGTGCGATATACGGCATACAGTTCACTCGGATGAACTATTTTTGATTAGGCAACTCAATAGAAACGGTCATCCAGCTCAAGGTGTGTGTGATAGAGGGCATACAGTTCACTCGGCTGAACTATTTGCGCTGAGCCGAGAGAACAGAAACGGTTCAACTTAAGAAGATGTGTGTGATCCATGACAAACAGGTCTGTAAGCAGAAATGTGTGTGAAGACCGATAATAACACAGACGGTTGCTGTAAATAAGACGTGTGTGTTGTGCGATGTGATTGCATATAGATATATCAACACTATTCTGATCACGTGATGAGAATAATATTCTGATAACTACCTGACCCGTCCCTGTAGTACCTGAACTTTCCCCAGTGCTAGGTTGAACTTCCACAAACATTGCCCAAATGAAGCTTGCAATATACTGTTGGAAAGCTATGGACACGAGTATCATGACCCAAGTTAATTTTTTTGGCAAAAATGTAAGGGTTTAAGAGCAGTTTGGAAAACCATTTTTTCTTCATACAAAAAACGTGAATCGTATTTTCGACCCCATTTCTAAACCGTTTATTGGAATGGGGCAAATAATATGGCATTGGAAAGCTGCTGCAAATCCACTCCTTCCACATGTATAAAGGTTTCTATGATTCTCTATGGTTAAAGAGTAATTTGAAAACTCATAGAATTTCACAAACCGAATAGCTGAGTCCGTATTTTTAGGCCATTTCTAAAGGGCTAATCCAATTGAGGCAAATGATATGGCATTGGAGAGCTTCTGAATATGCGCTTCTTTTTCATGTAGAAAGTTTTTTCTAATTTTGAATGGTTTAAGAGTAATTCAGAAAACGGTTCAAGTTCCACAGAGTTCGTATTTTCGAGTCAAGTTTTTAACTATACGTCAGAATGCAGCAAATTATATGGTGTTAGAAATCTTGAATAAAGACGAAACTTTTTGGTATATAACATTTCTCCCAATTCGTTATGGCTTTAAGTCAATTTTGAAAATGGTTAAAAATGTTTTTTGGTCGTAATTTTTGCAAACTTTGCCAAAATGAGGCAAATAATGTACCGTTGAATAGTTATCAAAAATGCAAAACGTTTTTGTATGTAAAGTTTTCTCTAATTCCTGGCTGTTTCCAAGTAATTTATAAAATAGCGAGATCATGATTTCTGCCTTCACTGCGAAAGGAAATGCATTGCATGAAGTAGTTGAACTTCTGGGGCATGTTTGTTTGAACTTCACTCTGCTTTTGACATGATGTGTTTTGCCCGTAACTCTAAAACCACTTACCGGAATTGAGCAAATGATATACCGATGGATAGCTGGTGAAAACACACAACTTTCCCATGTTGATCATTTTCCATACTCGCGATGGCTCAAAAGAGTTTTTTCAATACATAAAAACGGTATACATGGAAATTTTAAACCATTCATCGAAATGTAGCGCATAATATACCGTTCGAAAGCTTATGAATAGCAACAAGTTTTTCATGTAGACATGTGTTACAAATTCATTGTCGTTTGAGAGCAGTTTTTAAAATGGCAAAACAACGTAGTTTTTTTGCCTTTTTTCAACATGTAAATGAATGACAAACGTCTCGCACATGAATTTTGAACTATGCTAGGAGGAGCACGTGAACTTCTTTCAACAAACCTTTTACGCTTTTTATTTTCTATTTTTCTATTCTTATCTGAAACGCATTCCATGTAGTAGTTTAACTTCCCGTTGTTTTTACCTTGAACTTATGTCATGTATTTTTTTTCAACCTCTATCACAAGAATTTTTGAACTTTCACGGGCCAAGCACTTGAACTTCTAGCAACAAAAATTTTGGCCTTTGTTTTTTCATTCTTTTTTTCATACAAATGCACACCGCATAGTACGTGAACTTCTGGCAATTATCAAACTGAACTTCTCTTGGTTACGTGAAAATATCTAATTTTTTATTGACATTGAACTGCTCTACCTTTTTTATTTGAACTTCCTTTGTGTATTTTTAGAAATGTGAAAATTGGAGGGTTTTTTAGAAACATCGAACTTCTTCGTTGTTTGAAATTGAACTTATTGGTTTTATTCTTTAGTAACTAGAAAAATCCGATTTATCAAATAAATATCAATTTGCTCCGCCTTTTCCAATTGTACTTCTTGGTTTTATTCTCTAGTAACATAAAAATTTGATTTTTTTATATACATTGAACTACTCCATTTTTTGAAATTGAACTTCTTGGTTTTAATCTTTAGCATTGGGAAAAATCTGAGTTTTTTATAAACATGAAACAACTTCATTTTTTTAATTTTGGACTTCTTGGTGTTATTCATTAGTAAAGGGAAAAGTCCTAGTTATGTAATAAACATCGAACTACTCACTTGTTAAAATTTGAACTTCCAGATCTTAAAAAAACAGGGGGGCAGATCCATGTTTACAAACTTTTTGAACTGCTCTGTTTTTTAGTTTGACCTTCTTGGTTTTGGAATAAACATTTTGAACTTCTATGTTATTTA
Source organism: Triticum aestivum (assembly GCF_018294505.1). Lineage (NCBI taxonomy): Eukaryota > Viridiplantae > Streptophyta > Magnoliopsida > Poales > Poaceae > Triticum > Triticum aestivum. Next base: position 231,053,609 of record NC_057794.1, on the reverse strand, counting down.
AATTTGAACTTCTCCATTTTCGTATTAAAATGTAGAAACACCATTTTTTATGAACTTTTCAAACTGCTCCCGTTTTAATTTTTGAACTTATTAGTTTACTCTTTAGTAACGGGAAAAATCATAGTTTGGTAAGAAACATCGGACAGCTCCATTAGTTAAATTCGAACTTCTAGTTTTTGTAGAAAAGGGGACAACCATTTTCTACAACATTTTACTAAAATGACGTGTTGATCATTTTTTTCATATTCACGATGGTTCAAGAGATCTTTTTGAATACGCAAAAATTCTAGTCCGTTAAAAACACAAATACGCATGCACGCACATACAACACAGACACACACTCTCTCTCTCTCTCTGTCTCTGTGTGTGTGTGTGTGTGTGTGTGTGTGTGAACCGTGTGACACAATAGCAGACGATTGAAAATTCTCACGAGCTCTCATATACAAGAAAATAAATTGATAGTGTATATTGTGTACACAATTTTTTTAATGTCGAACCGCTCATTTAATTTTGTTCAAACTTTTAATAAACTTTTTGCATGTAGAAGATCATCAAAGAAGAATCTATGTTGTTGACAATCTCATAAGCTACCATAGTTCTCAAAGATTATGTAGTGAGACATTGCTCTCAAGATAGCCCGTGATACGTCTCCAACATATCTATAATTTTTTATTGTTCCATAATGTTATATTATCAATCTTCGATGTTTTATAATCATTTCATAGGCATTTATATCATTTTTTGGTACTAGCCTATTGACATAGTGCCAAGTGCAAGTTGTTGTTTTTTGCATGTTTTTTACATTGCAGAAAATCAATACCAAACAGAGTCCAAATGCAGCGAAACTTTACAGAGAGTTTTTGTGGACCAGAAGACACCTAATGGGCCAAGGCAGCGCCTGGGGGTGCTCCGAGGAGAGCACAACCCACCTCGGGTGCCCCGGACCGCCTCTTTGCTCTATAAATACCCCAATGTTCCAGAAACCCTAGGGGAGTCGACGAAAATCAATTACAGTCGCTGCAGAGTCTAGAACCACCAGATCAAATCTAGACGCCATCACGGGGGGGGGGGGGGGGGGGGTTCACCACTTCCATTAGTGCCTCTCCGATGATGCATGAGTAGTTCTTTGTAGACCTTCGGGTCCGTAGTTAGTAGCTAGATGGATTCCTCTCTCTCTCTCTCTCGTTTGATTCCCAATACAATGGTCTCTTGGAGATCCATTTGATGTAACTCTTTTTGCGTTGTGTTTGTTGGCATCGGATAAACTTTGAGTTTATGATCAGATCTATCTTTTTTATATCCATGAAAGTTATTTGAGTTTCTTTGATCTCTTATATGCATGATTGCTTATAGCCTCATATTTCTTCTCTGGTATTTGGGTTTTGTTTGGCCAACTTGATCTATTTATCTTGCAATGGGAAGAGGTGCTTTGTAGTGGGTTCAATCTTACGGTGCTTGATCCCAGTGACAGAAGGGGAACCAACACGTATGTATCGTTGCTAGTAAGGATAAAATGATGGGGTCTATCTCTACTCAGATAGATCTTGTCTACATCATGTCATTGTTCTTATTGCATTACTCTGTTTCTCCATGAACTTAATACACTAGATGCATGCTGGATAGCGGTCGATGTGTGGAGTAATAGTAGTAGATGCAGCCATGAGTCGGTCTACTAATCTTGGTCGTGATGCCTATGTAATGATCATTGCCTGGATATCATCATGATTATTTGAAGTTCTATCAATTGCCCAACAGTAATTTGTTTACCCACCGTTTGCTATTTTTCTCGAGAGAAGCCACTAGTGAAACCTACAGCACCTGGGTCTCTTTCTCATATTATTTGCCTTCGCGATCTATTTTATTTTCCTTTTGTTTTTAGATCTACTAAACCAAAAATACAAAAATACCTTGCTGCAATTTATTTTATTTCACGTTCAATCTATCAATATCTAAAATTTTATCTCTCGTCTGTTTGCCAATTTGTGGCACCGTTACCCAAAAGGGTTGACAACCCTTTTACACGTCGGGTTGCGAGTAGTTGTTATTTGTGTGCAGGTGTTGTTTACGTCGTGTTGCTTGGTTCTCCTACTGGTTCGATGACCTTGGTTTCACATCTGAGGGAAATACTTACCGCCTCTGTGCTGCACCATCCCTTCCTCTTTGGGGAAATATTGACGTATCTTCAAGCGGCAACAAAAGGAATCTCCGACGCCGTTGCCAGGGAGGATCAAGTCAAGATAGTCTCCCGTCAACGTGCCAATTTCTGGTGCCGTTGCCGGGGAGGATCTTCAACATATACCAGCTTCCTAATCAGAAATCTCATCTCCTCGCAATTTACATTATTTTCCATTTGCCTCTCGTTTTTCTCTCCCCCACTTCACAAAAATTTATCGTTTTATTCACCTCTTTTTCGTTGTCCTTTTTCTCGTTGAATCTTTTGTTTGCTTATGTTGCCATGTGCCTTCTATATTCTTGCATCTTCGTTTGCTAAAAATCTATTGATATGGATCCCCATCCACTTGCTAATCTTTTTAAAAGATCCAATCGTGATGAACCAATTGCTAGTGAGTTGAGTGCACTAGATTATCTTTATGAAGTTTTGCTTGAGATTCGCGAATCTGAAAATTGTGATGCAGAAATTTATGAAGTGATTCATGATAGCTCCTTGAATGTAAAGCATGATTGCAATGATTTTACTATAAATTCTATTAATGTCAATTGTGCTAATAATATGCAAAACCCCAAGCTTGGGGATGCTGATTTTGCTATGTCCACTACTTGTTGCAATGATCATGATTGGGGTGATGATTCTTATGTTCTTGAAAATTTATTTATGCCTCATGATGAATATGTTTGCAATAATATTAAAAGTGGGTTCGAAAGAGTGTCAACTCTAGGTAAAAATAATCCCACATATTAGGAGAGTGTTCAATCTTATGATGGTAAAAGTGGGCTTGGAGAGGTCATGACTTTATTTGATGATAATCCCACTATTTTGGAAGAGTGTCAACTTTGCATGCATGTCGATCATGTAGAGAATATGTTATCTGGTAGCTATATTATTGAATTTGAATGTGATCCTACATGTAATTACTATGAGAGAGGAAAATATGGTTGTATAAATTTTCATGTCACGAAATTACCTCTCATTATGTTGAGATCGTTAATGTTTTATTCCTCTTCTTTGCATATGTTAGATGTTTCTTGTCTTGACAATTTGTTTTCTTATAAAATTCCTACGCATAGGAAGTATGTTAAACTTAAATGTGTTTGTTAGATGTATCATGATGCTCTCTTTGTGCTTGAATTCTTATCTTTTATGTGAGCATCATTGAAATCTTATGCCTAGTTAGGGGCATAAAACAATAGCGCTTGTTGGGAGGCAACCCAATGAATAAAATTTATTTTTGCTTTTTGCTTTCTATTTTTGAGTGTTAGAACAATTATGCTCCTATTATGATTTTGTTTTTTGTGTTTTAATTAGAGTTTGTGCCAAGTAAAGCCTTTAGGATCTTCTTGGGTGATAGTTATTTGATCTTGCTGAAAAAACATAAACTTTTGCGCTCGCGAAAATAATTTTCGCTTTTAACCAGGGAGCGATAAAATAACAATTCCTTTTGAAGTAGATACATATACAAATTTCTCAGGTCATCCTATTTTCTCAGAGTTTTTGGAGTTACATAAGTATTCGAAATATCCAGATTGCTACATATTGTTCTCTTTTTGACAAATTCTATTTTCTTTGCGTTGTGTGCTTATTTTGATGGCTCTATGGTTTTCTTTGATGAGTTTTTTCCATAGAAAAGTTGGAATACAGTAGATATAATGCAAGAACAAAATATGAATTGGTTTACTACATCAATTATAGTAGTGATTTGTTTTCTTATACTAACGGATCTCATGAAGGCTTTTGTTGAGTTTTGTGTGACTGAAGTTTTCAAGTTTTGGGTTATCTTACGATGGATGAAAGAATAAGGAGTAAGAAGAGCCTAAGCTTGGGGATGCCCCGACATCCCAAGCTATTATCCAAAAGAGAGCAAGCAACTAAGCTTGGGGATGCCCCCGAGTGGCATCCCCTCTTTTCTTCTAACGACCATCGGTATTTTACTCGAAGCTATATTTTTACTTGTTACATACTATGTGTTTTTGCTTGGAGCGTCTTGTATGATATGAGTCTTTGCTTGTTTTATTTTGTGTTTTAAGTCTTGATTCCTTGCTGGACACACCTATTTGAGAGAGCCAAAATTATGTCATGACTTGTTAGAATTGCTCTCTATCCTTCACTTAAATTTTTATGAGCTATGGACTTGCTCTAGTGCTTCACTTATATCTTTTTTGAGCACGATGTGCTTTAGTATTTTTGAAGAAATGCTCTCTTGTTCACTTAGATTTACTTGAGAGTTAGTAAAATTTTCAAGAAATTCTCTTTTGCTTCACTTCAATTAATTTGAGAGAAAGAAAAATTATGCTCTTGATCTTCACTTATATTTGTTTGAGCTTATCAAAAGCAACATATGAAAATTACTCCCAAAGTGACAGATATCCAAGAAGGATATAATAAAAACTTTCATGAAGATCATTGGACAAAATAAACTTGATTCTTAATAATAGTTTTGAGATACGATGATGTGATATGTGAGTTATGTTGATGAGTAATTATGCTTTAGTAAGAATATTAGTGTTAAGGTTTGTGATTCCCTATGCAAGCATGAAAGTCAATAATTATTCAATTAAATTATATCCTACTTGTGGTGCATTATTCGGTGTTAATTATGCTTAATGCTCGCTTATGAGATTATTCGTTTCTTGGTTGGTCGCTTCTCAATCTTTTGCTAGCCTTCATTTTGCACTAAGTATGACCACTACTTGTGCATCCAAAAACCTTCAAACCAGTTTTGCCACATGAGTCCACTATATCTACCTATATGCGGTATTCTTTTTCCGTTCTAAGCAATTGTATGTGCCATCTCTAATTTTCAAAAATAAACTTCTCTTTTGTGTGTTTATTCCGCTCGCGGAGAGTTGAGGGGTGGCTAATATTTTCCTTGCTAGATGTGTTATTCTCACGATGAGTGTTTATTCACTTGTTATTGCACGAGAGTAAGGCAAAGGTATTCGGGATGCCCAGTCCCGAAATGAAAAATGAATTTACTTTATGTTGTCAAATAATAAATTCCTTGGAAAGTGTTGGTATGGAAGGCACCTGTGGATACAGTTAGCCATGGAAAGTGAAAGTATGGTGGAAAAAGGAATAAACTTTATTTTATGTTTGGGAACCGCCTATGATATATCTAGCATGGAAAGTGTAGGGAACTCTAAGTCGTTTTCGTTGGTGGGAAGGACACACCTCCCAAAATGTTTTTATCTCTATGTTTTTCGCTTTGAGCTCTGGCACCTCTACAAATCCTTACTTCCCTCTACGAAGGGCCTTTCTTTTACTTTATGCAATTTTTATTTTGAATTTGAGTGTCCATCTTCTCTTACAAAAGCACCAACTAGGAGGCACTATGATCGTACTTGAGCATTGAGTGTAGTTAATATGCGAGTGTGTTTCATGAATGGATCAATGCTAGGGATATCATATTTTAGCATTGATATTTTGAAAGACATGGTTGCTTGTTGATATGCTTGAGTATTTAAGTTATCATGTCAAAATTAGACTATTGCTTTGAACAATGTAAAAGTCCAAATGTCCATGCTATGAAGAAAATAATATGATATGACATGTTAGGCAGCATTCCACATCAAAAATTCTATTTTTATCACTTACCTACTCGAGGACGAGTAGGAGTTCAGCTTGGGGATGTTGATACGTCTCCAACGTATCTATAAATTTTTATTGTTCCATGTTGTTATATTATCAATATTGGATGTTTTATAATCATTTTATAGTCATTTTATATCATTTTTTGGTACTAACCTATTGACATAGTGCCAAGTGCCAAGCGATGTTTTTTGCATGTTTTTTACATCGCAGAAAACCAATACCAAACAGAGTCCAAATGCAGCGAAACTTTATAGAGATTTTTTATGGACCGGAAGACACCTAATGGGTCAAGGCAGCGCCTGGGACGAAGCGAGTAAGCAATGGTGGTTGCAGAAAAGCGATTGTGGTATTGGGGTGCGTATGCAGAAGTGGAAGGGTTAATGGAGTGTGTATGTGGAGGTGGGGAGGTGGTGGTGGCCGAACTGAACATTTTCAGTTTCCTCAGGGGACGTCGGACGTCCGGTGGATGTCAGACGACCGGTGATCGGACGTTCGGTGACTGGCGGACGTCCGGTGCCTGGGCGATGTTGGGCACTAGATGAACATCTACGGTTCGAGGTGGATGTGGCGAAATTGGTCAAATCCAACCGATTTTGTGGATGGAAATGGTGGGGATGATGGGGGAAAGCTAGATCCACTTGTGGCTGATACGTCTCCAACGTATCTATAGTTTTTGATTGTTACATGCTGTTATATTATCAATCTTGGATGTTTTACAATCATTTATAGTTATTTTGTTGTAGGGTGGAACCCTAAGTGGAGATCTTTCATGAATTGGATGGGGAATCCCCAAGAACAAGATGAACACAAGAGAGAAAACAAGAGGAACACTCAAGAACAAGTCCAATCACACATCCACTATACCAACAAACACACAAGATCCACAAGGTACATGAACAGTCAAAGGGAAACAAGATACATGGTAGAGTTCATCCCAAATCCTATGAAGGAGATGAGGGCTTGATGATCTAGATAGATCCTTCCCTAGATGGGGGCTTTATCCACTAGGGATCTTCTCCAATGGAGGTCTTGTACTCCAATGGAGTCTTCTCTCTCAAGAGGAAACCCACAAGGGGAGGTACATGAGCTAAGCTCTAATATCTAGATCTATTCTTAGCTAAGTCCAAATGGAGGAGGGGAAGGAGTACATATAGTCCTAGGAAAAGAGAGGGATGAGTTGGGGCGAAATGGTAAAACAAGGGCAAATCCCGCAGCATCACACAGGGGGCCCCGTGCGCACGAGGTAAGTGGAGCACGTGTGCACGGGGTATCCTGAGACCTGACATAGGAGCCAGTGCGCACGTGGTCCGTGAGGCCCGTGGACACGGGGGTCCCGTGAGCACGGTACGCGCCCGTGCGCACGGGGTCTTCAGGACCGCCAGCCTAGGAGGCCCGTGGGCACGGGGTCGGAGGGGACCGTGCGCACGGGGTCGCCTGGGAGCCGCTGCCTTCTTCTTGGCGCTTCCTTCTCCGCTTCCAGGATTCCCTCTTGGATGGTATAGATGTTCTCTTCTTCTTGGACTCCTCCTCGATGAATGTGTAGCTCCGCTCACACCTATGTAGGCACACGAGAGAGGGGTCAAGTAGTATACCATCCTCGAGAGGTACAAGTGGACACGTGTAAAGGAGATGATTCACCTTTGTATGTATGAAGTAGATGTCGCACGTGTCACTTGCCGAACGAACTCTTGGCGTGGTGATGTCCATAGGATGCTCCACATCATCCCCTCCCCCTTGGGAAAGATCTGACCTCGGCTCGAAATCCAAATCACCATGAGAAAGAGATGATGTCGCCGTATAGAAGTTGATGATCACCAAGCATGCATCACCTTGGAGCTTGAAATGGGCACTCTCCAATGTCGCACCATCTTGTAATTCCTTCAAAGGAGCAAAGATAACAAGCACTTGGAGAAACAAATGTGCTTGGTATTAAAGCAAAACTGAGCACTCAAGAGTTGAGTCACCAAACAAGTGTCGTCATCATGCAAAGCATATGGTGTGACATAGGATTGTGACATGGCATGTAAGCATATCAATCGAGCACAAGCAAAGATATCATGAGGACAAACATGCAATTGTGAGGAAGTGATGCAAATATGTGTGTCAAGAGAATAAGAATCTACCTCATGGTCATAGCAAGAGTGCGCAAAGTGCTCAACAAAAGGGCGATGGTAGGCATAGGAATCATTCACAACACCAAAGGAAATGAAGTGTCTAAACACATGGGTCAAATGCAAGACAATCCAAGCATAATGTGCATGGGGTGTAGTGAAAATCATGTGGCACTCAACACAATGGAAAGAGCAATTGTTCATCATGTGTGAGGCAATCAAGTCAATCATGTGACAAGCAATGGGACATGGCGTATGTGAAGAATTGACATTGTTGCAACCAAACATATGATAGGAGCAAGTAATCCAAGAATTGGATGCAACATGGAAAGTAATCATAGTAATCAAGTCGTGCAAGCTAGTAGTGTGAAGATGCAACATACTAGAGGAACTCGTGGCAATCAGGTCATGTGAGCAAATAATAGGCATAGGCAATGCACATGACATATCGCAAGCACGAACACAAAGTAAGACCATAGTATCATCATAGGCTTGGGGCACAAATGGAACATGGCAATAACAAGCAATATCTCCACCAAGCTTGCAAATACACATACAAGTATGCAAATCAAGAAACATGTGTAATGCAAAGCATGGGTCATAAATGCATGGCAAAGTTACAGGAATGATAATATCATGCAAAGTGAACATGGCAATATGGGCGTAAAGTGAGAAGTGGTATATAACCCATAACCATGTGAGGTCCATGTAGAAGAGATGCGCGAAGTCTTTACGCGAAGGGAGTGGTGGTAAGGACAATCCACGGGATCCCAAGTCATCATTGCTCTCTAGAGCTCGTTTCTTCAACTCATGGGATTGTGAGGTTGACGAGTGTTCATGGGTACCTACACAAAAGAGATACAAACGGAACAAAGTGTGTGCGTGGTAAATGTACACATCATCCATCATGATGTGTATGTGCACATGAGAGTTAGGACAAGATAAGCATTGCTCGAAGAAATTGGATGCATGGTATATGAACATGTCATCCATCATGAAAGAATGGTTGTTATGTATAACACGATGGGGACACAAATTGAGCAAACAAGTATATGGCACATCAATTGCATTTTTATTCATGGGGAGCATATGGTGCACACAAGTATTGGGATCATGCAATGAATGGGATGAACCAAAATCTCCTAAAATGTATGAGAAACTATGGGGGTCTCCTCATGAGCAATATTGGAATGAAGAAAATGGACGACATCCAAAACAATGCATATCCGAAGCTAGGTGGGTATGGCATGGCATATGAGATAAATGATGCAAAGGAAGCATGTCAATATCATCATAGGAGAAACAAATGTCAATAACCATAGGCTTGTCATCTATGCCATGTGTGCAAATTGGGTTTATTTTAATAGCATATGCATAGTCACTATGAAGAGATTGCAAATATGACATATGATTGATCTCATGCATAGCATATGACAAGTCACGCGGATTGGCAAACATGATGTGACCAAGAGAATTATCACAAGTGATCCTATGCAACATGGCATCACAACTAATAGACTCCACATGGCAATCATCAAACTCATCATAAATGGGTAAAATCATCGCATGGGGAAATCATACTAGCATGAATCATGGCAATAGGGGGATCAACATCATGCAAGTAATCAATGTCATGATAGTCCACTAGTGGGACTAGAGCATCACCTTCACCTATGTTACCTTGTTCATTCCACTCAAGTGGTGTAGGTGAGGTGGCGAATGCCAAATGGTGGTCATCATCTTCATCTTGATGGAACCATGTGGGGGGTGCATCATAGTCCACCATGGCCATAGTCATGTCCAAAGGAAGGACGGAGTCGTCGAGGATCGGCGCGTCATCATATATGGGACCTAGCACCAAAGGAGAAGACACAATTGAGGGAGAGGTTAAGTTGTTAGAAAGCAAAATGGCCTCATATGCCTCATCAACTACCTCACTCTCTCTATGTGGTGCCTCACTCACTCCCTCAAAATACGTGCACTCAAACTCACATATGGTGGACTCACTCATCTCACTCAATTGGTGGGGTTTGTGGATCTCCTCGCATGGGAGTTGTGGCAACTCATCATATATGGGGCTAGTAGTGAAGTCACTCTCACTCTCAATATGGTGACACAAGTCACTCAAGTCATCATATGTCGTCGTGGTTGACGGGAAAGTCCCATGCTCAACCATCTCGTAGTCGTCGCCATGGATGAAGGCTAGAGATGGCACATCATCACTCTCGTCATGGATGAAGGCCGAAGATGGCACATCCTCACTCTCACCGTCTTGTAGCATGGTCGGTGTGAAGTGAGCTCGGGGTCGAGTAGAGTTGGCCTTCATGAGTTCTTGATCCACCTTGAGAGCCCCAATGTAGTTGTCGTCAAGGGACTTGTAGTTCTCGAGGAAGATAGTCTTGGAGAAGTCGTTGTTCAATCCCATCATGAAGTAGAACTTCATCCAAATGGGGTCGTCCACGCCGGCACGTCGCAAGGCTTCTTTCATGTTCTTGACGTACTCGTCGAGGGACTAGGATCCTTGTATGGTGTTCTCCAGTTGGCGTTGAAGATGTTCCGTGTAGGTGGAAGGCAGAAATTATCGCCTCATTGCTTTCTTCATCATGGGCCACGTCATGGTGAAGCTTGTTGATGGTCTATGAAGCCACCATGTCGATGCATAGTCGTGGAAGGTACTTGTGGCACACTTCACTTAATCGTCGAAGGGTACTTGATGTAGCTTGAGGTAGTCGTCCATCGTGCACTCCCACTTGAGCTATTCATCGGGGTCAATAGTCCCAAAGAATGGAATCTCCTCAGTGATGTCGACATCGTAGTAGCTCGAGGGAGTAGTGGACTTTAGCTCGTGGAGTAGGCAAAGATGCCGTATGTCCGAAGGCGAAGATGCCTTGAAGTCACTTGGCGAAGATGCCAAAGGTGTTGAAGAAGCTGCAGCCTTGTAGTTGATGTCGCAGTTCTGTAGAGCCCGTGTGCACGGGGGTGCAGGAGGCCATGTGCATGGGGGTCGAGGGCCCGTGTGCACGGGGTTGGCAGAGCAGCCAACGCGTGTCCTGCAGCTCGCTCTTCATGGTCATTTCAATGTTGATGCTTGTGTGTACTTGCCGGAGATGGTAGCTCGGGAGTCTTAGCACTTGAGCGTCTTCTCAAAGATGAGGAAGACCGCTTGCGGTTCTTGATGAGGGCCTTGAGCTCCTCCATTTGTTTGTCCATCTTGGCATCGATGAAGTTCTTCATAGCATCGAACTTGGCGTCATGATTGTAGACCGGAGATGATGTGCTTTGCCTATCCATCACAAGACTCGAGAAAAGGTGAGTAGGAAATGAGATAAACAATACCAAGCTACCTTTTCCCAATGTTGAGGATGTATCTCGTATCACTCAATGTGAGATGAAAGAATAGTGGAATTGGTACCGGACTTGTTCGCTCACACCTACAAGTAAAAGCTTATTGAGTGGCTTGGTTAGGACAAGTGGCACAAATTTCATGCAAATTGAAGTCCAAGATATTGTAAATGTTGAAATAAATCCAAAGGACTCAAAATGCAAAGCAAGTGATCACAAATATAGATGAGGGCAATTCAAAAACACACATGGTGGGATAATGGGGCTTGTGCAACTATAGGGATGAGCAATACAAGATTGCCTAACGAAGACTAAGCTCGTGTTGCACAAACACTAGGAGAGCACTAGCTTGATTGCACTCTTGGGCACGATTCACCACTTGGCACCAACCTATATGTATGCAAGCTAAATGTTTCCTATTCCATGTATCCTCATGCACAAGTATCTCTCTTCATGCTCAACTGTTTGCTTATAAGCTTATGATCATCCTTTTCTTGCTTAAAAGCTTTTTTGACTTTCCTCTTCCTTTACACTATGCTTATTGAGCCTCAACCACAAACATGAGATAAGTATCACAAGATATGCACAGGAGCAAGCAGATGCACTATATGATATATCCAATGATGCAACAATATGATATCGTATCACTATGGTGCACAAGTTTTCATGAAGCCCGGCAATACTCGGATAGCTAGTCTCAATAGGTATGAAGGTATTCGCAAATATGGTGGGGCTATCAAGATGTAATGGCAAGGAAGGAAAATTTTATGACGGAATGGATACCTTCTTCACACTTAACCTTTCACGAAGTTGGGTGTAGCCGGCCTTGCTTCCGGTTGAAGGTGGTCTCGAAGGATGGATGGTCGTCGTCGATGTGGAAGCTCATGGCGGATGTAGTCGATGGACCGATACAAGTCACCGATGGTGGATGAAGATGTAACCGTCCCTAAGTAGCCGAAACACCTTAGGAGACTCAAATCACAACTCAAACAACCACAAATGCCCAAAAGAACCAAAAAGGGTTAGGTTGCGGAAGTTGTATGCGGTGGTGCGGAAGTTATGGTGGATGGCCTAAGCAAAATATGCAAAAATGGACAAAATTTGATGGAGTCAAATGGTGGTAAAACTAAGATGAGCAGCTCGGGCACGTCGCTAGCTTTTCAATGAACCAAAGAACACCCAAATCGGAGTTTGGGAGTTGAAGTTATGGGTGAAAACGTAAACTGGACGCGGCTGATTCTGGGAGGGCCGTGAGCATGGGGTCCAAGGCCCGTGGACAGGGGATCCTGTGCACACAGTACACGTACCGAGGGCACATGGTCACCTAGGACTACGCGGGGGCCTGTGGGCACGGGGCTGGGAGCCCGTGGGCACGGGGTAGGCAGAAATTTCGTGATTTTCTTGTCAAATTTGATGGGGGAAAGAAAAATTTGGGTATGGGGACGCAAGAGGGGGTAGATCTACTTGCTATACATCAGATCCACGGATCAAAATCAACAAAAACTCACAAGAAACTTCAAATCACAAAAAAATTGGTATGGCTCTTTTTGTGGGGATTTTCGAAATTGGGACAAAAACAACATAACTAGGCTAGAAAACAAAGAGGCGGGCTCCAATTTCATGATCAACGTGGCTCTTGATACCAAGATGTTGTAGGGTGGAACCCTAAGTGGGGATCTTTCATGAATTGGAGGGGGAATCCCCAAGAACAAGATGAACACAAGAGAGAAAACAAGAGGAACACTCAAGAACAAGTCCAATCACACATCCACTAGACCAATAAACACACAAGATCCACAAGGTACATGAACAATCAAAGGGAAACAAGATACATGGTAGAGTTCATCCCAAATCCTATGAAGGATATGAGGGCTTGATGATCTAGATAGATCCTTCCCTAGATGGGGGCTTTATCCACTAGGGATCTTCTCCAATGGATGTCTTGTACTCCAATGGAGTCTTCTCTCTCAAGAGGAATCCCACAAGGGGAGGTACATGAGCTAAGCTCTAATATCTAGATCTATTCTTAGCTAAGTCCAAATGGAGGAGGGGAAGGAGTATATAAAGTCCTAGGCAAAGAGAGGGATAAGTGGGGCGGAATGGTAAAACAAGGGCAAATCCCGCAACATCACACAGGGGTCCCCGTGCGCACGGGGTAAGTGGAGCCCGTGCGCACGGGGTATCCAGAGATCTGACGCAGGAGCCCTTGCGCACAGGGTCCGTGAGGCCCGTGGACACGGGGGTCCTGTGGGCACGGTACACGCCCGTGTGCATGAGGTCTTCAGGACCGCCAGCCTGGGAGGCCCGTGGGCACGTGGTCGGAGGGGCCCGTGTGCATGGGGTCGCCTGGGAGCTGCTGCCTTCTTCTTGGCGCTTCCTTCTCCGCTTCCAGGCTTCCCTCTTGGATGGTGTAGGTGTTCTCTTCTTTTTGGACTCCTCCTCGATGAATGTGTAGCTCCGCTCACACCTATGTAGGCACACGAGAGAGGGGTCAAGTAGTATACCATCCTCAAGAGGTACAAGTGGACACGTGTAAAGGAGATGATTCACCTTTGTCTGTATGAAGTAGATGTTGCACGTGTCACTTGCCGAACAAACTCTTGACGTGGTGATGTCCATAGGATGATCCGTATCACATTTTATATCATTTTTTGATACTAACCTATTGACATAGTGCCAAGTGCAGTTGCTGTTTTTTCCAAGTTTTTTACATCGTAGAAAATCAATATCAGATGGAGTGCACATGCCCCGAAACTTTATGGAGAATTTTTATGGGCCAGAAGGAACACAACGGGCCCTAGCTGCGCCTGAGGGGTGCCCCGAGGGGGGCACAACCCACCAGGGCGTGCTAGGAGGCCCAAGCGTGCCCTGGTTGGTTGTGCCCACCTCGGGTGCCCCCCGGATCGCCTCTTTGCTCTATAAATACCCCAATATTCTAGAAACCCTAGAGGCATCGACGAAATATTCATCCAGCCGCCGCAGAGTCCAGAACCACCAGATCCAATCTAGACACCATATCGGATGGGGTTCACCACCTCGATTGGCGCCTCTCTGATGATGCGTGAGTAGTTCTTTATAGACCTTCGGGTCTGTAGTTAGTAGCTAGATGGCTTCATATCTCTCTCTCTCTTGATTCTTAATACAATGGTCTCTTGGAGATCCATATGATGTAACTCCTTTTGCGATGTATTTGTTGGGATATGATGAACTTTGAGTTTATGATCAGATCTATCTTTTTATATCCATGAAAGTTATTTGAGTTTCTTTGATCTCTTATATGCATGATTTCTTATAGCCTCTTATTTCTTCTCCGATATTTGGGTTTTGTTTGGCCAACTTGATGTATTTATCTAGCAATGGGAAGAGGTGCTTTGTAGTGGGTTCGATATTACGGTGCTTGATCCCAATGACAGAAAGGGAAACGACACGTATGTATCATTGCTACTAAGGATAAAACGATGGGGTCTATCTCTACATAGATAGATCTTGTCTACATCATGCCATCTTCTTATTGCATTACTCCGCTTTTCCACGAACTTAATACACTAGATGCATGCTGGATAGCGGTCGATGTGTGGAGTAATAGTAGTAGATGCAGGCAGGAGTCGGTCTACTAATCCTGGACGTGATGCCTATATAATGATCATTGTCTGGATATCGTCATAATTATTTGAAGTTCTATCAATTGCCCAATAGTAATTTGTTTACCCACCGTTTGCTATTTTTCTCGAGAGAAGCCACTAGTGAAACCTACGGCCCCCGGGTCTTCTTTCTCATATATTTGCCTTTGCGATCTACTTTTCTCTTGCATTTATTTTCAGATCTATTAAACCAAAAATACAAAAATACCTTGCTGCAATTTTTCTTTATTTATTTTATTTAGTGTTCGATCTATCAATTTACTACAAATTTATCTCACATCCGTTTGCCACTTGTGGCGCCGTACCCCGAAAGGGATTGACAACCCCTTTAACACGTTGGGTTGCGAGGATTTGTTATCTGTGTACAGGGGCTGTTTACGTTGTGTTGCTTGGTTCTCCTACTGGTTCGATAACCTTAGTTTCATATCTGAGGGAAATACCTACCGCCGCTGTGCTGCATCATCCCTTCCTCTTTGGGGAAATACCGACGTAGCTTCAAGCGACATCAAAAGGAATTTCTGGCGTCGTTGCTGGGGAGGATCTTCAACATATACCAGGTTCCTAATCACAAATCCCATCTCCTTACAATTTACATTATTTGCCATTTGCCTCTCGTTTTCCTCTCCCCCACTTCACAAAAGTTTGCTATTTTATTCACCTCTCTTTTCGTTCGCCGTTTTTTGCCGGATCTGTTTTTGTGTGCAACCTTGTTTGCCGTTATTATGGATAGTTCTTCCTCTATCGCTTGCACTCCCGAGAACGAGGTTCTCAACTTTAAACAAAGGGGAGGAGAAAATTTAAAAGATGCTTGGTATAGAATTTGCAATGCTCATAATAGATCCATCTGTAAGCATTCTACCATTGTCTTCTTTGTTGTTTTTATGTTGGCATCACCACTTGGTATAGATTCGTCCTGGATACAATTACCGGTGGAAATTTCTTGATGTGCCCCTCTCTTGATGCTTTTAATGCCATTGGAAATTTAGTGGGATCACCACCCCTCATGATTACTGAAACAATTTTGACGCTTGAGCATGTTATGGAAAGACTAGATGCTATTGAAAAGAAAATGCTCACCGAAGATCATATGGCAATTATAGATAAAAAATGCATAATTTTTCCACTAATATTGGGTTAAAAGCAGGATATGTTTTTAAGTTGTTAAAAGAGAAGGGTACCTTAATCCATGAATGAAAGAATAGAAGAAAGTCCACCTCGGATTGATAAATTAGAAGAAATCTTTAGTAATCTAAGCACGGCTTTTGCTTCCGCTAAAACTATCAAGAAAACTCCCGTAAGGAGGGGTAGATCCAAGAACAAGGGTGCAACTTCTAGTAATAGTAATAATGGAGATCTTAAGATGATTAGTGTTCATCCGGATTTTGTTGAAGTGATAAGAGATCCTTTTTGCAAAAAATGAAATCTTTCAATTTATTCCTAGGAGTTTTGTTATAGAAGATCTTTATGCTAAATCTCCGAAGGATCCTAAGTGTTTGATTGAAGAGTTGGACAAAGATGACAAAACTTAGATCCTTCCGTTATGCCTAGCTAAGGGCGTAAAACTATAGTGCTTGTTGGGAGGCAACCCAATGAATAAATTTTATTTTTGCTTTTTTACTTTCTATTCTTGAGTGTTGGCACAATTATGCTACTGTTATGATTGTGTTTTTTGTGTTTTAATTAGTGTCCATCCCAAGTAAAGCCTTTAGGATCTTCTTGGGTGATAGTTGTTTGATCTTGCTGAAAAAATAGAAACTTTTATGCTCACGAAATTAATTTTCATTTTATACCAGAGAGCGATAAAATATCCATTCTACTTGAAGTAGATCAATACAAATTTCTCAGGTCGTCCTAATTTTTCAGAATTTTTGGAGTTACAGAAGTATTCGAAATAGTCAGATTGCTACAGACTGTTCTGTTTTGACAGATTCTGTTTTCTTTGTGTTGTGTGCTTATTTTGATGGCTCTATGGTTTTCTTTGATGAGTTTTTGCCATAGAAAAGTTGGAATACAGTAGATAGAATATAAAAACAAAATATGAATTGGTTTGATACAGTACTTATAGTAGTGGTTTGCTTTCTTATACTAACGGATCTCATGAAGGTTTTGTTGACTTCTACGTGATTGAAGTTTTCAAGTTTTGGGTTATCTTATAGTGGATGACGGAAGGATGGAAGAGCCTAAGCTTGGGGATGCCTCGGCATCCCAAGATATTATCCAAAAATGAGCAACCAACTAAGCTTGAGGATGCCCCTGAGTGGCATCCCCGTTTTCTTCCAATGACCATCGGTATTTACTCGGAACTATTTTTTTATACGTCACATGATATGTGTTTTGCTTGGAGCGTCTTGTATGATATGAGTCTTTGCTTGTTTTATTTTGTGTTTTAAGTCATCAATCCTTGCTGGACACACCTATTTGAGAGAGCCAAAATTATGGCATGACTTGTTAGAATTGCTCTCTATGCTTCACTTAAATTTTTATGAGCTATGGACTTGCTCTAGTGCTTCACTTATATCTTTTTGAGCACGGTGTGCTTTAGTATTTTTGAAGAAATGCTATCTTGCTTCACTTATATTTATTTGAGAGTTAGTAAAATTTTCAAGGAATTCTCTCTTGCTTCACTTAAATTAATTTGAGAGAAAGAAAATTTATTATGCTCAAGATCTTCACTTACATTTGTTGGAGCTTGTCAAAAGCAGCACATGAAAATTAGTCCCAAAGTGATAAATATCCAAGAAGGATATAATAAAAACTTTCATGAAGATCATTGGACAAAATAAACTTGATTCTTAGTAATAGTTTTGAGATATGATGATTTGATATGTGAGTTATGTTGGTGAGTAATTATGCTTTAGTAAGAATATTGGTGTTAAGGTTTGTGATTCTCTATGCAAGTACGAAAGTCAATAGTCATGCAAAGAAATTACATCCTACTTGTGGTGCATTATTCGGTGTTATTTATGCTTAATGCTTGCTTATGAGATTATCTGTTTCTTGGTTGCTCTCTTCTCAATCTTTCGCTAGCCTTCATTTTGCACTAAGTATGATCTCTACTTGTGCATCCAAAATCCTTAAACCAGTTTTGCCACATGAGTCCACTATATCTACCTAGATGCGGTATTCTTTTGCCGTTCTAAGCAAATTTGCATGTGCCATCTCTTATTTTCAAAAATAAACTTCTCTTTTGTGTGTTTGTTTCGCTCGCGGAGCGGTGAGGGGTGGCTAATATTTTCCATGCTAGATGTGTTATTCTCAAGATGAGTGTTTATTCACTTGTAATTGCACGAGAGTAAGGCAAAGGTATTAGCGATGCCCAGTCCCAAAATGCAAAAAAATGAATTTACTTTATGTTGTCAAATAATAAATTCCTTGGAAAGTGTTAGTATGGAGGGCACCCGTGGATACGGTTAGCCATCGAAAGTGAATGTATGGTGGAAAAAGGAATAAACTTTATTTTCTGTTTGGAAACCGCCTATGATATATCTAAGCATGGAAAGTATTGGGAACTTTAAGTCGTTTTCGTTGGTGGGATGGATACACCTCCCAAAATGTTTTTATCTCTAAGTTTTTCGCTTTGAGCTCTGGCACCTCTTCAAATCCCTACTTCCCTCTACGAAGGGCCTTTCTTTTACTTTATGCAATTTTTATTTTGAGTCTCCATCTTCTCTTATAAAAGCACCAACTAGGAGGCGACATGATCGTACTTAAGTGTTGGGTGTAGCTAATATTCGAGTGTGTTTCATGAATGGATCAATGTTTGAGCATGATGGGCTAGGGATAACTTATGTTAGCGTTGATATTTTGGAAGACATGGTTGCTTGTTGATATGCTCGAGTATATAAATTATCATGTCAAAACTAGACTATTGCTTTGAACAGTGCAAAGCAAATCCATGGATCAAATCCAACAAAACTTCATCACACCAACAAATCACAAAAAAAAATCGGGGCTATTTTTTGGTTGGGATTTTTGAATTGGGGAAGAACACAACAAAATCAAGCTAGAAAACGAATACAGGGAGGCTCCGAAATCGTGATCAACGTGGCTCATGATACCAAGATGATGTAGGGTGGAACTCGATATGGCCGATCTTTCACGAAAGGAGCGAATCCCGCGATGAACACGAAGAACACAAGGGGAAAACACAAAGAGGAAAGAGAGAAAGCACTCAAACCAACAAGATATGGTCACACATATGCTAGATCCTTGAAACACAAAGAGATACACGATCCGAATCCAACAAAAGATGATACATAGGTAACCGGTTCTTCTCTGATAGGAGGTCTTGAGGTCTTCCCATTAGGGGTCTTGAATCCAAGTGGCTCTTCTCCGAAGAGGTGATGGTCCCCCGCAATGGAGTAGATCCGGATGGATGAGCAAGGCTCTGTCTCACATATGAGCTATCACAACGCTAACCCTAACTAGGAGGAGGAGGAGGAGGTCTATTTATAGTCTTAGTGCAAATGGAGGGCGAAGTGAAGCGGTACATGGGCCTTGGGCCTGAAACTGTGCGCACATAGGTACCGGACGTCTGGTGGCTCGTGGGCATCCAAACGTCCGGGAGTCGCCAGGCATCCGCTTACTTTGGCCCGGTTGAGGTGGCACCGGATCTCCGGAGATGACCGGTCGCCGGTCGTCCAGTTGCTTCGAACATCCGCTGTTTTGGCTCGGGTGTGGTGGCATCGGTCGTCCGGTCCTGGCCGGACGTCCGCTCGCTGTAGCTTGCGTTGGCTAGGACCTGTGTAGGTTGGGGCTTCAGGTATCGAAGGTCCGGTCCCGACCGGTCATCCGGTGGCTGTAGCTTCAGTGACAGCTCTTCTTCTTGTCCTTCGCACTTGGTGTCCTCGCCGTCTTGTCCGTTGGGCGTAGCTACTTCGTGACCTTCCTCCAACTACTTGATCACACATAGTGTTTCCACTTGAGGTAGTAGCCATGTCTCATGTATAGAAAGTGGTAGTTCGGAGAGGGGCGAGTTCACCTTGTCTTTGATAGCCTTTGCTCGGGCTCTTATCTTTGGTCCAAGTGGTGTCGTAGGAGATGTAGGTAGGTCCATGGGGACGACCTTGGGATGCTCCGCATCAATTTGCCTTTTATTTTCAGATCTACTAAACCAAAAATACCTTGTTGCAATTTATTTTATTTGGCGTTCAATCTATCAATATCTACAATTTTATCTCACGTCCGTTTGCCAATTTGTGGCACCGTTACCCGAAAGGGATTGACAACCCCTTTTACACGTCGGGTTGCCAGTAGTTGTTATTTGTGTGCAGGTGCTATATATGTTGTGTTGCTTGGTTCTCCTACTGGTTCGATAACCTTGGTTTCACATCTGAGGGAAATACCTACCGCCGTTGTGCTGCATCATCCCTTCCTCTTTGGGGAAATACCGACATAGCTTCAAGCGACATCAGCCATTCTTATTTTCCCATGTATATTCTCTATTTTCATCTTACAAATTTTTTCATAAGTACAGCGTATGGGTATGTACAACTATACAAGTCACCTACAACAATACAAGCATGTTGTCCTGAAAAACGTACGATAGTACATTTTATAGGTAATTTGACCTCTCATAAACATGCACTTTTTTCTTATTGAAGCTATACATGAACTTTTTGTTAGTCAACATGAAACATGTTGTAGATCAACCACATTTTCTTTTAGTGTGTTTGGACATCTTTTTTTTTCTATTTAAACAACAAATACAATAATTTTCTTGACCTTTTACTTCTCCGCACAAGCAAACTTCAATGTTATAGTGAAACAAAATAATTTTGTTAAAGGGACTACTACAAATCTTAATTAGAACTTCAACCACGACCACACGATTTGGCGAAAGCGAGTCACAATTTTGAAAATGTAAACACAAAGCATCAAATTTCCTGTACATGAATTTGTGATATATGTGAATTCCTTGTGTCTATGTACATGAACGCCTCATGTAGCGAGATAGATAGATAATAGCCAAGTTTTAATCAA
This sequence comes from Triticum aestivum, assembly GCF_018294505.1. Taxonomy (NCBI): domain Eukaryota; kingdom Viridiplantae; phylum Streptophyta; class Magnoliopsida; order Poales; family Poaceae; genus Triticum; species Triticum aestivum. The sequence goes on along the minus strand of NC_057794.1, from coordinate 231,032,766 downwards.
CAACAAGTTCATTGGTAAGTATCCTTGGACTAGTCAGGTTTTGACAATTGGGATTGTTCCTATTAGCTTGCGGCACTCTCTCTTTTTTAGCTCCTCGCTGCTCATAGAAGGACATGTAACTCTAGCATTGAACTTGGAAGGTCATTCTTGGGCAAAGACTTGAGTGCCTCACAATTACTGATCTCCAAATATTTCAGAAATCGGGAGGCTGTTCGGTAGCGCCTTGATGGCATAACAATAGGCAATCTCCAATTTTTCCAGAGATCACAAGATGTTGTGCAACAATGACTTGATGGCATAAGAGCAGATGAAGGGATGTAAATGGTACGAATAATTTCCGTTCCGAATCCGCATCCATTTGTAAGGATATGGTATGCACTTTCACAAATCTGACGGATACGGATATTGGTTAACCGGATATCTGACGAATATGGTAGCAGATATGATATCGATAATATCTAACGGATGTGGATTATCCGGTATTTTTTGCGGATTATCCGGTTTTATCATATAGGATTATCCGATAAATTTGGTCCAATCGACAAACCCAAAGACCCAATTAAACCACTGATTAGAATCGCCACATATGAATATCATATAAACCTAAACCTAATAGCACCGTCATACGACTGTACACATAACATATACGTACAAGCGCAGCCAATAGATTTGAGAACACGTACTGTAAAAGCTCACTTACCTAATAGTATATAACACATTCTATTATGAACCAGAGAACACTATGAACCTATGATGGCTAATGTCTTGCTTGGTGCAGCGTGTAAGTAATTAATTTCATTGATCAATACAAATTGATTGGTTACTTATATATTGTTCTTCTTTGCATATATCACGATAGATATTATGGAAAAGACATACATAATTTTTTTATCCGTTTTTCCGAATCCGCTCCGCTTCCGCTCCGAATCCGTAGTCCGATATAATCTGTATTCGAATCCGCATCCGGTCATTATCCGATCCACTTCAAATCCGACAAAAAAATGTGATAAAGGATATGGTAAAGGCATGAACCGATCCGATCTGATCCGTTTACATCCTTACAGATGATATGTAATCCGAGAACTTGGTGTATAGATGACGTAAAACTTATTGTTAATCCACGACTGTAGTAGAACTTGTCCTCGAGAAGGGAAGAGCCGGGCAACATCGAGCATAGCCGGAGAAAGCTCGTCTGAAGGTGGATGGCTCGTCCTGGGGCAGTGCACTGCTATGGCATTGTGTGACCGACGGTGGGATTCACGGCGGCTGTTCCTGGAGGAATGCATGGCGATGGCAAGCAATCTGAATGCCAACAGAAGATGAAGTTCTAACCTGCAGTTATTTCGCATTTTGATTTTTCCTCTCACAAGTTGAACTTCTAACTTGTAGTTTTTTTGCACTGAATTAATCTCAGATGTTGAACTTCCAAACTATAGTTGATTAAGCCATCCTAAGTCACGAATGCAAGGGAGCACTACAAAAAAATACACTTCTGTGATGATACGTGTTTGTCACAGTAGGTCACGTTTTTTGTCATGCATGTACATCCATGACGTTTTTATGAGAGAATCAAGATAGTCATACATGTGCTGTCGTAGAAGTGTTCCATGACATTACCAAAATTATCATCATGGAAGTGTCCACTTCCATGACGATAAATGGAGCGTCATGGAAGTGTTTTCGTCAAGGGTAACCGACACGTGGCATCCATCATAACGGGTCGCCGTTAAGCTATCAGATCCGGTTTTGGATCCGTTAACCCATTAATAGCACGGACCAATGAGGATTTTCCACGTGTAAAATTCTCATTGGCCGGAGGAAACACATGTTGGCTCACCGTTGGGATAGATGTCATCCATTCATTGGACAGGAGGCGCCTATGATACGTCGACACGTGGCACGGCCCAAAATAGGCCCATTCTGATGAAAAGGCCGGCCCATTTGACTTGGTCAAAAGGTAACGGGCCGGCCCACGGAAAGCCTGTTAACAGCCTGTTTGTGTATAGCCCATTTACGACCCGCTAACTCACTGCCCGTTACATCCTATCGGAATTAAGACCAGTAGCTTCATCTGGGCCGTCCAATATGATTCCAGCCCATGTATGGCCCATGATGTCTTTCGGCCCGTATGAGGCCCTTTGTAACTCTTGGCCCATTAACGACCCATGGTGAATCTGGCCCATAATGAACAGTGTATCGCTTTATACCCATTAACGGTCCATTATTCCATTGCGCCATTTCCAACCCGTGTTATCTTTCGGCCTTCACATGGCCCATTTATTATTGGGCTCATTTCCAGCATTCGGTTACTTATGGCCCGTTACTAGCCTTTTCTGCTTATGGGCCAAATTCAGCCCGTGGTTGCAATCGGCCCGTTTGCGGCCCGTTAATCCGTTGGGCTGTTTTCATAACGTCATCAAATACGGCCGATTAACGACGGCCCGTTATGGTCGGCCCATGAATGGATGATTCCAAATCTAGACTATTTACGGCCCATAATGCGGTCTATTATTGGCCCATGTTTGGCCGATCGATCATACGACCCGTAGAAGGCCCATTCTACAGCTCGTAGAAGGCCCATTGTTTCTATGGCCCGTAGGAGGCCCATGGTAATTACAGTAAATATGTAGCCCATGGTTATTGTGTCCTAGTTTTAAAAAATAGATGATCGCGGCCATTAGCAAACCGTGGAAAAAGAACTACACTGACTACAAGAAAACGAATAAACAAGACAACAAGGAAATAAATAAGCAAGCAACTTACACTAGGATATCATGGCTATTACACATATTACATCCACTGGGCATCAAAGTTTACCACAAGTGCAAATATAAGGAACAAAGCAGCATATCATATACACTGGTTGTCAAAGTTGGCGACCAGTGCAAATATAAGGAACAAAGCAGCATATCATATACACTGGTTGTCAAAGTTGGCGACCAATGCAAATAAATGTCACAGCAAAACAAGTCCAGAACTGAAACCACTTCAGAAGAGCTTAAGAAACAATATCCTGGGTACCCATAATGCTGGCAAGATGCTTAGCAAGCTTATTAAATTTCTCTTGTTTGGCACTTAAAACCTCCAGGGCTTGCTGTTGCACCAAAAAGTATGCATCTGAATTCTATAGGGACTTCCTCAGTCCTCCAGCTTCCTGTCGCAGCACATCTGATCAATGTATTTCAACTTGAAGTTGAGACTCAAGAAGACGAACTGATTCAGGCAGCAAGTTCGAAGAGCTTGTGCCAGCAGTAGTGGCCAGTAACTCGAACACTACATCAAGACAAGACTTTTGGGTTCTCTCACTGTCGTCAAGATAGTTTTTATCAGCTTTCTTGGAGACCAATAGGGATGTCTCACTATCTTGAACCTTATCTGCATTACTTCCTTTACCATTGCATAACGGGTTACTGTTCTCCAATATTTTGTCCGCATTCTGAAAGAGAAACAAGCAGACACATCACATGTTTACCATGTTGTATATGAAAATCATTTTGGTAAATCAGTTCAGTAGTAAAGTGGACAGGATAACATCATGAAACAAATATATATCTATGTACCATGGTCACTTTATGCTCTATATCATTCTAGTTTTTGTTGCCAAATCAAGATAGAGGCACAGTTCAAATAATATTTGTTCAAGACAAAGCAGAATAGACAGAATATAAGTGTAGGAAACTACAGAGCAATGACAACACTTGTAATGTGCATGACATGAGAACATAACTATTTATTCAATTGAAACTGAAATCAGCATAGAGCAAGTTACAACAACAAACTAGTTAAAGAAACAGGTTTAAAACGTACCTGTTGTGCCATTAGAGTTTCAATTCCATCCTTCAAATTTGAAAATAGTTGGTATGAGTAAATACAATGACGCAAGAGCAAATTAGTATGAACCATAGCTACAGAACTTGACCTGAGAAAAATTCTTCTTCTACTTTAAGCGTTGAGTTGGGATTCGGAGTGGTGGTCCTCGTGCTTTGGGTACTGCAGTTCCCTTACTAACTGCTCGTGTTTGGGGGCTCTGTGGTGGAGACAGTGTTGTGTCAACTGGAACTGGGTTACTATCTACTGGGGTTGGGGTTAGAAGGGGTGTAACTGGTTCTCTGCCCAACTGGGAAGGGGTACAATCTACGAGAGTCTGGGTTATGTGTGGTGGGGCTGGTTCTTGGGCAAGTACAACCGTGGTTCAATCTGCATCAACTGGTAGCACTATCTTTTCTAAAGACCGTGTTGTTACTCCCTTAGATACTATCATCACCCTCACCAATTCAAATGGCTGATAAACAAGAAAAGTAATTGAATGTACACACATTGTATCATAGACAGGTGCAATGGATAGTGGGGAATAAAAGAGGGCATGAAATAATTCACATTTATGTTGTCTAACCAAACAGGATAGCATGACACAATTTCACATATATGATGGCTAACTAAACAGGATAGCATGACACAATTTCACATATAAGATGGCTAACTAAAAATATGGAAAACATAGTTCAAAATATGATGAATATGTAAATAGGATGACATGATATAACTACATAATGTGTTTATGAAATAGGTTGGCATGCCACAATTCACATACATGCCGCCTATGGAAACATGATAGCATGATATAATTCATGGATAGAATGACATAATTCAAAATATGATGACTGTAAACACTAAACATGATGAGATGATATAACTAATGATGTCTTCATTAAATGGGTTGCCATGCCATAACTCAGATAGATGTTGTGTATGTAAACATGATGGCATGATATAATTCAAATATATGATTTATATAGTAAGCAAGTAAGCAGATGGAAATCACACATATGATGTAAAAACTAAGCAATGCAAGACAACATGCATGACATGAGTAATATAACCCTGCCAAGTTTGAGCATAGACATCAGGGGGGAAATAGGACTGGTCATCATTCTCTGAATCCTCCTCTGAGGAGCTCTCTGTAACCAGCAATATTTCTACTTTAGCAGGTAGCATTGTCTGCTCTGAGTACCTTGTTTTCACTCCAGATACTTCCATCACCGCTTCAAATGGCTGATGCACAGGAAGAGTAGTTGAATATACAAACGTTGTCGACAAATGGAACACGTAATACAAAAAAGGATAGCATGATATAATTCACATACATGATGATTGGCTAAACAGCATGGCACAACATAATTCACATATATAATGCCTTGCAACAAGATAGCATTGCATAATTCACATATATAATGTCTTGCAACAAGATGGCATTGCATAATTCACATATATGGTAATTAGACACTAAACAGGTGGCATTCACACAAAGCATGTCTAAACTAATCAAATGGCATAGCAATGCAAGACACCATACATACGATATGAGCAACATAATCCTACCAAGTTAGAGCATACACCCCAGGGGGAAATAGGACTGGTCATCTGTCTCTGAAGCCTCTTGTGAGGAGCTATGCATAACCAGCGAGATATACGCTTCGTCAGATAGCATAGTCTGCTCTGAAGACCTTGTTTTCACTCCAGAATTTTCCATCACCATGTCAAATGGTTGATCCACACGAAGAGTAGTTGAATGTACTAACATTGTTGACAAATGTAATACGTAATGAAAAAAAGGATAGCCTAATATAATTCACATATAAGATGACTGGCTAAGCAGGATGGCATTGCAAAATTCACATATATGATGCCTGGCTAAACAAGATGGCATTGCATAATTCACATATATGATGAAGAAACTAAACAAATGGCATTCACACAAAGCATGTCTAAACTAAGCAGATGACATATTTGATGTATAAAGTAAGCAATGCAAGGCACCATATGCATGATATAACCAACATTAGCATGCCAAGTTAGAGCGAAGACCTCAGGGGGTAAATAGGAGTTGTCTTCTCCTTCCTAATCCCCCTCAGAACAATTATCTTCCTCTTGATTACAATCTGAAATGGGTGGAGGGGGCTGCCTTTGCGCCTACCATGGAGCGACGTCTGCATGAAATTTTATTGCCACGCAAGGCTCGTCTCTTTTGCTCTACATGTTCAGTTCCATTGTGTACAATAACTGACATGCATAGGAATAAAACATAGTGAGATTATATAAGGAGTGCATGCAGAAATCTAGAGTGATGGTAGCAACTTGTGGATAGACCCAAAACCAATGATAGCAGGCAGATTGTAGGGATCCGACCTCAAACGGTCAAATCTCTGTGCATAAGTGTCATCCCTGGATCAGTAATGCTGACACACACAGTACTTGAAGGATTTATAACAGAGTGCAATCACACACTTATTACATCGAATATCTCAAAAGAGTACTTATTACAATAATATGGCTGAAGGCCATCTAATGAAGATAATAGCGGAAGGCTTCGAAGGTAAAATGAGTCCATCAACTCCAACGGCATAGCTGAGTGCAAGAAACGACCTAGCAAACCTTACTCTTCATCTAAAAAGTCTGCAACATAATACATTGCATCCCGAAACGGGTCAGCATATGGAATATGCTGGCAAAATAACACTGTAGAGCAATGAACAAGTGGCACCTATAACTATATGCATATTTGGCTGGTGGAGGCTCTATGGTTATTTTTGCAGAAAGCTAGTTTTTCCCTACAACAAAGGAATATATTTTATTTAACTACAAAGTTTGTTTGAAACATTGAGAATGGTAACCCCATCATAATCCCAGTTAAAGTAATCATTAACCCCACAAGTTAATTAAATAAAGTGATGAGATCAACATAATAATTCAAGCACCAGATACTCAAGATGTCCATAACCGGGGACACGGCTAACCATGATTAGTTTCTACACTCTGCAGCGGTTTGCACACTTTTCCCCACAAGACTCGATCTCCTCCGTTGATTTCTCGCACTACATGATGTTTGAGAAATGGATGATCGAGACACAGTATTTCAGAAGCATTAGCCCTTTCGACGGGTAAACCGTACCACCTACATCCCCTACATCTGCTATTTTACCACTGAAAGAGGTCACACAACATACTCAACTATGCCAGAGCCCATAATGGCTTGTGGCTGCACACGGAAGTTTCCAGAATGAATAACAATATGATCCCTTTGAGCTTGGGTGGCGGACCATAGGTTGATCACACAGATTCCCCGGGATCTCCCTGGACAGCACTGGATTGCCCCAGGTGCCCACAAACAATCCACCTAGATGTGTGTTAAAGTAGCCACCTTAAATAAACCCTTAGTTCATACTAATACTCACAACTATCATGAATCACTCAAACCAAACCACGACTATGAGCATAGGATAGCAGTATAAGCATAGTAACTGCGAGGGTTTGAATGAAAAGGGCAATAGGTACTACCTCAACTACTAGTTCCCAATACCCACATGTTTGAGCAGATCCAACTCATGCAATGTTTGAGGGTTTGAAACTAATGCATAAAAACTGGGTATGAAAAGTATGATCAAAGTGTTACTTGCCTTGCTGAAGATCTGAAAACCCTAGTGACTCATAGTAGCACGCTTCGCACTCCAGAAACTCTATCGCAAACAAACAGTAACATACATAAGCACTCAAGCAATAGATGCAAGGGTAAAACTCAAGAGAAAAGATCCAAATCGAAAGTACAAGAGAAGAGCTTTGATTTTCAAAAAGAATCAATCGAATCGGAGTTATGAAACTCAAACTACGGTCAAAAGAAGTTCAAATTCAAAATTGCTTGCAACCAAATTTTAAATTTTCAAAACCATGCTCAAGTTGATTAACTAGAAAGAGGGGTTCGATACAAAGATTTTGGCGTTGGTTTCACTGGATTTGGACAAACGGTTAAAAGGTTGCGAGTGTTTGAAGATCAGGGGCTAATCTATGATAAAAATAATCGTGGATAGGTCCCTAGCCGAAAATAAAATAAAAAGAAAAATACTATCGAACGAACGTTCGCTAACAGAGACGAAAGAACGAACGCGATCGCGAACATAGACGTTTGAGTGAACGTTTGCTAATTAGCGAAACCGAAAAAACCAAACTGAACCGGTCTTAGGAAAAAAACCGATGACGGTTTTGTCGGTTTTGCCGGTCCAACAAAGAAAACCGGTGGCGGCGAGATCCGGCGATGGCGGCGTCGAGCAATGGCGAGGCGGGGCGGCTCCAACGGCGGCGCTGCGGCGAGCAGCAGCGGCAGCGGGCGACGGCAAGTGGCGGCGGCACGGCTGAGCGGCGGCGGCTGCGGTGCGGCTCGGGGTGGGGTGGAGAGGGTGGCGGTGGGGCGGCATATAAAGGCCGACGGGGTGGGGGGGGGCGGCAGCTTGGAGGAGGGACCGGCCCGAGGTGGAGTCCAGCTCGGACTCCTCCTCGGTGTCCATACCAGAGACGACGACGGCGCGAGGAAGGCAGCGCGGGAGTGGGCTTCGGCCCGGCTTGGCTGGGCCCTCGGCCCAGTCGGACGGGAACTTGTTTTAATAAATTCCGTCGCAGAAAAATCCTAATAAATTTTTTAAAAAAATCGAAAAAAGCCAAAAACAATTTCCACCGTCTAAATAAAATATTTAGAAGAAAGCGAACATTTTTCTGGCCTAAAATGCAATTTGCAAAAATGCATATTTTTCTAATTCAAATAAAATCTCAAGTAAAATCCAAATAAAATATTATTTCATTTTTAAAAAAATCCCTCCAATATTCCTCTCTTTTTGAAGAAGTCATATTATCTTCTCTCTTTTATTTTTAAATTGGAAATATTTGGAAAGAAAAATATTAAAACCAACTTGATCCTCTTTTCAAATTTGAGAAAATTCAAATATGAAAATTTATGAAATCTCCAACTCTCCTTGGGTCCTTGAGTTGCTTAAGATTTCTAGGATCCCAAACAAAATGCAACTAAAATATGATATGCATATGATGACCTATGTATAACATCCAAATTGAAAATTGGGATGTTACAAACCTACCCCCCTTACGATGAATCTCGCTCTCGAGATTCGGGTTGGCTAGAAAATAAGTGTGGGTGGTCTTTTCGTAGGCCTTCTTCTCGTTCCCAGGCGGCTTCATCCTCGGTATGGTGGCTCCACTGAACTTTGCAAAACTTGATAACCTTATTGTGTGTAACTCGGCTGGCAAACTCGAGGATCTTGACAGGTTTCTCCTCGTAGGTCAGATCACTCTCCAACTGGATTTCTTCCAGGGGCACTGTATCTCTAAGAGGAATATCGGCCATCTCATCATGGCACTTCTTCAACTGGGAAACGTGAAACACATCACGAACTCCCGACAGTCCTTCGGGTAACTCCAACTTGTAGGCAACCTCTCCCATACGTTCCAGAACTCGGTAAGGTCCTACAAACCTCGGGGCTAACTTTCCCTTAACTCCAAATCGTTTAACTCCTCATAGTGGTGACAGTCGAAGATACGTTCGATCTCCAACTTCATAGACTACCTCCTTGCATTTGGTATCGACATATCTCTTCTGCCTGGGCTGAGCTATCTTCAGTCTATCTTGAATCAACTTAACCTTCTCTTCGGACTCTTTGATCAAATCCGGTCCAAACAAATGACGGTCTCCAACTTCGTCCCACATTAACGGGGTCCTGCATCGCCTTCCATACAAGGCTTCAAAAGGTGCCATCTTCAAACTAGCCTGATAACTGTTGTTGTATGAGAACTCTGCGTAAGGCAAATTGTCATCCCAACTAGATCCATAATCTAGTGCACAAGCTCTCAACATGTCCTCCAGAATCTGATTGACTCTCTCGGTCTGTCCATCTGTCTGCGGATGAAAGGCTGTATTGAACTCTAGTCTAGTACCCAAAGTCTGGTGCGATTGATTCCAAAACTTCGAGGTAAACTGTGTCCCTCTATCTAATACGATGGTCCTCGGAACTCCATGCAGACAAAAGATCCTGGTCATATATATTTTGGCCAACTTCGCGCTTGTATAGGTGGTCTTCACCGGGATAAAGTGAGCTACCATGGTCAAGCGATAAACTACTACCCAGATTGAATCATATCTCTATCGAGTCTTGGGTAATCCGGTGATGAAACCCATACTAGGCTTGTCCCACTTGCATTCGGGTATCGACATATGCTGCAGTAATCCTGTTGGCTTCTGATGCTCTACCTTCACTCTCTGACATACATCACACACTGCTACGTACTCGGCAATATCCTTCTACATACCAGTCCACCAGAAATGCTCCTTCAAATCCAAACACATCTTGGTGTTTCCGGGGCAAATCGCGTATGGCATGTCATGAGCTTCCTGAAGTATTAACTTCCTAATCTCAGCATTATTGGGCACATATATATGATCCACAAACCATAAAGTCTCATGCTCATCCTCACGGAAACCCTTGGCTTTTCATTTGCTCATCTTCTCCTTTATCTCAGCGATTTCCTTATCATCCTTCTGAGCTTCTCGAATCTTTCCCAATAATGTAGACTGAACCTCCATTGTTGCAACAAAACCTCTTGGAACTATCTCCAAACGAAGTTCCTTGAGATTGTCAACCAACTCATGCGGTAATCCTCCTCTTACAAGGGTATTGGCATAACTCTTCTAGCTCATAGCGTCTGCTACGACATTGGCCTTTCCTGGATGATAATGCAATTTCATATCATAATCCTTTATGAGTTCCAACCGTCTCCTCTGTCTGAGATTTAGCTCCTTCTGAGTGAAAATGTACTTCAAACTCTTGTGATCCGTGTACACATCACATCACTTTCCAATCAGAAAATGTCTCCAGGTCTCAAGTGCATGCACTTCGGCTGCTAACTCCAAATCATGGGTGGCATAATTCAACTCATGAGGTCGAAGTTGTCATGAGGCATATGAAACAACTCTTCCGTCTTGCATAAGTACACCTCCAAGTCCTAAGCGAGAAGCGTCAGAATACATTTGGAAATCCTTGCGTATATCCAAAAGAATCAACACTGGGGCTATAACCAAATGTTTCTTCAAATCCTGAAAACTGGCCTCACAATCTTCAGTCCATTTAAACTTGGTGTCCTACTTCAACAACTCGGTCATGGGTTTCGCAATATTGGAAAAATTCTCAATGAACCTCCGGTTATATCCTCTGAGTCCCAGAAAACTGCGGATCTCTCCAATTGAGGTGGGTGCCAACCACTCAGTGACAGACTGAACCTTGGTGGGGTCTACTGCTATACCTTCTCCTGATATAACATGTCCAAGGAATCCAACTTCCTTCAACCAAAACTCTACCTTGCTAAACTTGGCATACAGATGATGTTCCCTGAGCTTCTCGAGGATTAAGCGCAAGTGTTCCTTGTGTTCCTCTTCATTCTTCGAGTACACCAAATATCATCAATGAACATCACTACAAACTTATCCAAAAACTCCATGAACACCTTGTTCATCATACTCATAAAATAGGCAGGGGCATTAGTCCATCCAAATGACATGACCGTGTACTCATACAGCCCATACCTTGTGGTAAAAGCTGTCTTAGGTATATCCTGTTCTCGGATCTTCAACTGGTGGTATCATGATTACAGATCGATCTTGGAAAATACTTTAGCTCCTTGCAGTTGGTCAAACAAAACGTTGATCATCGGTAGTGGGTACTTGTTCTTGATTGTCACTTCATTCAATGCTTGATAATCAACAACCATTCTCAAAGATCCATCCTTCTTCTCAACCAAGAGCACCGGGGCTCCCCACGGTGACGAAATTCGTCGAATATAACCTTTCTCCAATAACTCCTCAATCTGCTTCTTATTTTCCTCCATATCATTTGTGGGCATACGGTATGGCCTCTTTGATATTGGTCTGGTGCCTGGCAACAGCTCTATCAAAAACTCTATGTCTCGATCTGTTGGCATGCCTGGTAGTTCCTCTGGAAATACATCCGGGTAATCCTTCACAATAGGCACTTCTTCCTGAACAACTCCCGAAATCGAATTTACTTGGGTCCTCCTTGGCACATGCCTAGACACATACTTGATCCTTTTTCCCTCCAGGGTGGTGAGTAAAATTGACTTACTATCACAATCGATGTTTCCTCCATACTTCGATAACTAATCCATGCCTAATATTATATCCAATCCTTGGGATTCCAAAATTAATAGGTCTGAGGGGAAAACATGGCTACCAATGGTTAAGGGTATCCGGTCACACCATCGGCTGGCCATATACTCTGCTCCTGGCGAGCTTACTAACATGGGTGACCTAAGGGCTAAGGTTGGCAACTTAAACTTGTCCACAAATCCCCTTGATATGTATGCATGCGATGCACCAGTATAGAAAAGAACGAGTGCGGTAAATGACTTAATCAAAAACTTACCAATCACTACGTCAAGCTGATCTTCAACCTCCTCCACGTTGATGTGGTTCACCTGATCTCTGGTCATGGGATTGGGATTCTTCCCAGAGTTTCCATTTACATTGCCATTCTTCAACTCAGAACAATCATTGGCGTAGTGCCCAGTCTTCCCGCACTTGTAATAGGTAACATGACTCAGGTCCTTCTTGGCGGTCGTTGCTGGGTTCAGACGGTTCTGATTATTGCTTGCTCCATTCCCTTTTCCATTTTTAGGCCCACTGTGGTTATGTGAGCTTCCTCCATTGTGGGTATGACCTCCATGGTTATGGGTGCAACCTCCGGAGTTAGGGGTAAAGCGAGGCTTCTGTTGAGCTCCAGAATTGTACTTCCCCTATACATACTTCCGTTTGCGGCTCTCTATTTGCTGTTGTTTGCTTTCAACCATAAAGGCCTGGTCTACCAACTCCTGATAGTTTGTAAATGTTGTCATCATCAACTGCATACTCATCTCATCATTCAGCCCTTTCATAAATTTCTCTTGTTTCGCAGCATCTGTGGCCACATCATCTGGGGCATAGAGGGCTAACTTGCTAAACTCATCCACGTACTGCCCCACAGTATGATTTCCCTGCATAAGTTGCAAAACTCATGCTTCTTCATATTCATTGCTCCTGTAGAGACATCGGCTGTGCGGGAAGCTTGCTGAAACTGATCCCATGTAACATTGGCTATGGGAAAAGTGGTAGTGTAATACTCCCACCATGAGGCTGCGGGTCCATCCAATTGGTGTGCGGCAAAACGCACCTTCTCAGCATCTGTGCAACCTTCGGTGGTCAACTCCCTTCCAATCCTGCGAAGCCAGTCATCAGCAACAATTGGCTCGGTGCTACTAGAAAACATCGGCGGATTCAACCTTAGAAAATGGGCTAAATTGTCCACTGGTGGTGGTGGTGGCGGTAGGTTGTTTTTATTATTGTTGTTGTTGCCTTGGTTCTGGACTAATAGCTGTATCAAGGTATTCTGCTGCTGGATCAGCTAGGTGAGCTCCGATGGGAAAACAAATCCAAGGTCACGTCTCGAAGGCATCTGATGGGTTTAGAGGGAAGAGATTAGAATAGAGTGAGATCTAAGAAGAAAATCACTCCATATGCACATGAGACAAACACAATCATATCACACCACTCAATTCAAACAAGGGCATACAATCGATCTAGCTACCGTTACAAAGTACTCGGACTACTCTATATACATGGGGGAATACTACTGATAATATGGTGGTCGACTAAAATTTTTGATCGGAAGAAGACTCCATGATATCTGCTCCAGCTTCGTCTTCATAGTCATCATCACTGTCGGGGTCGGAGTCGGTGTCGTTGATGATGATGTAGTCATTGGGATGGTCGCCACCTCCTGGTGCAGGGTCTCCCATGAATACTCCTAGCTTCTTCTTCAGATCTTCATTCTTCTCTAGTAGGACTGCAATTTCCTCTTCATATACATCGCGTGTAGACTTGAGTTCCTCTTCTAGCTCCATGTTCCTAGTCATCACCTTCTTCAGGTCTATCATGCTGGCGCACATCTGGTTCTCCTGTCGACGAATGTGTTGGTTTAACTCCTAGATGTAGGCTGCAATGGACTTGTCCCTCCTGGTGCTGATCATCTCCCATTGCTCATCTCGGGGTCCACATATCTAGTAAATGGCGTCCTTAAGATCCTCGTGGTAAACTTGGCCGATGCGTCCCATGGCGATCTGAGCTGCCGTGCTCTTTCCTAGACTCCAGGTTGGTGCATCAAAGGAAAAATCTATGGGCTCCATTACTGGTGTGAATGTCCTTCCTGGAACATGTACTCGAACGGTCCAACGCTCTTCTTCCGGTAGAGTGGCGGTGTAGGTCCTGATGAAGCTTGGTATTCCGATGTTCAGGTATCTAGTGGCCTCCTTGAAGTGTCATCCGAAAGGGGTGTCTTCATCCGGTTGAGCAAACTTGTTCCTTGAATCCGCCATCTATAAAGTGGAAAGTGGAGAAGAGTCAGAAATGAGTACAGAAGAGTGTCCCATGGCTCATCTTAGTGGTCGCGTCCTACAGTCAGCGTGTGCTCTCATACCATCTTGTAGGGATCCGACCTCAAATGGTCAAATCTCTGTGCATAAGTGTCATCCCTGGATCTGTAATGCTGACACACATAGTACTTGAAGGATTTATAACAGAGTGCAATCACACACTTATTACATCGAATATCTCAAAAGAGTACTTATTACAATAATATGGCTGAAGGCCATCTAATGAAGATAACAACGGAAGGCTTCGAAGGTAAAATGAGTCCATCAACTCCAACGACATAGCTGAGTGCAAGACAACGACCTAGCGCACCTTACTCTTCGTCTGAAAAGTCTGCAACATAATACGTTGCAGCCCGAAATGGGTCAGCACATGGAATATGCTGGCAAAATAACACTGTAGAGCAATGAATAAGTGGCAGCTGTAACTATATGCATATTTGGCTGGTAGAGGCTCTATGGTTATTTTTGCGGAAAGTTAGTTTTTTCCTACAACAAAGGAATATATTTTATTTAACTACAAAGTTTGTTGAAAACATTGAGAATGGTAACCCCATCTCAATCCCAATTAAAGTAATCATTAACGCGACAAGTTAATTAAATAAAGTGATGAGATCAATATAATAATTCAAGCACCAGATACTCAAGATGTCCATAACTGGGGACACGGTTAACCATGATTAGTTTCTACACTCTGCAGAGGTTTGCGCTCTTTTCCCCATAAGACTCGATCTCCTCCAGTGATTTCTCGCACTACATGATGTTTGAGAAACGGATGAACCAGACACAGTCTTTCAGAAGCATTAGCCCTTTCGACGGGTAAACTGTACCACCTACATCCCCTACATCTGCTAGTTTACCACTAAAAGAGGTCACACAACATACTCAACTATGCGAGAGCCCATAATGGCTTGTGGCTGCACACGGACTTTTCTAGCATGAATAACAATATGATCCCTTTGAGCTTGGGTGGCGGACCGTAGGATGATCACACGGATTCCCCGGGATCTCCTTGGACAGCATTGGATTGCCCTAGGTGCCCATAAACAATCTACCCAGATGTGTGTTAAAGTAGCCACCTTAAATAAACCATTAGTTCATAATAATAATCAGAACTGTCATGAATCACTCAAACCAAACCATGTCTATGAGCATAGCATAGCAATATAAGCATAACACAAAAGTAACACCCAGGGTTTGAATGAAAAGGGCAATAGGTACTACATCAACTACTACTTCCCAATACCCACTTGTTTAAGCAGATCATACTCATGCAATGCTTGAGGGTTTGAAACTAATGCATAAAAACTGGGTATGAAAAGTATGATCAAAGTGTTACTTGCCTTCCTGACGATCTAAAAACCCTAGTGACTCATAGTAGCATGCTTCGCACTCCGGAAACTCTATCACAAACAAACAGTAACATACATAAACACTCAAGCAATAGATGCAAGGGTAAAATGTAACGCCCCGAGACCGTTGCGCCAGGTGTCTTCCAGTTATTCGCTGTTGTTGCCTTGTTATTTGCTTGCGTGTCATGCATTTCATATCAGGTCATCATGTGCATCACATTTGCATACATGATCGTCTCATGCATCCGAGCATTTTCCCCGTTGTCCGTTTTGCAATCCGGCGCTCCTATGTCATCCGGTGTCCCCTTTTGCCTCTTTTCGTGTGCGGGTGTTAAACGTTCTCGAATTGGACCGAGACTTGCCAAGCGGCCTTGGTTCACTACCGGAAGACCGCCTGTCAAGTTTCATGCCATTTGGACTTCGTTTGATACTCCAACGGTTAACCGGGGAACCGTAAAGGCCTCGTGTGTGTTGCAGCCCAACACCTCTCCAAAGTGGCACAAAACCCATCCAAACCCCCTCCATCCTCTCTGTCGTTCGATCACGATCGCGTGGCCGAAAACCGCACCTCATTTGGACTCTCCTTGCTCCCTCTACCTATATATATGCCCTCCCCGTCCATTTTTCGCGGACGAAACCCTAGTCTACCACCTCCCTGCGTCGCCGGATGCGTCCACGCCGTGCCAGACATGTCCACCGGAGCCGGCCACCTCACTCCACCCAATGGCAGCATGCCACGTCGCCTCCTCCGCCGCTCTTGGCTAGTGGCATCACGCCCCCTGTCCCCGCCGCCTTCCTCTCTTCTCCCTGCCGCCGCGGCCCCCGAAGCCCGCACGAGGCCCGCCCGGGCCCGAGGCTCCCCGCCGCCACTCAGATCCGCGTGCCGCTCGCGTCTTTGCGCCACCTCCTCTGGCCCTCGCCGGCGTTGCCCAGCGCCGCTGTCGCTCCCTGTCGCGTACCTCACCACGCCTCCGCCTCTCAACCTCGCCGGAGCCCGACGTCGCCGGCCTCGCCGCCTCCAACCGCGCCTCCTCGCGCCACCTCCATGCTCCCCGCCGCCGGACCTCGCCATCGCTGGCGGGCACCACTCCGCCCTGTCCTAGGCCGTCCCGCCGCGACATCATCTTCCCCGTCGCCGGTGGCGTCCGCCGCAGCCGCCCTGCCTCGATCTCAATCGGCTCGGGAGAGACGACCGGGTCGCTCCGCGCCCGCGTGGGCCCCACTTGGCCAACCTCCTCCCCGGCCCATCTCCATGTCAGATCCAGGCTCAGCTCCTTGGACCATCTCGGTTGGCCTGCTTTACCAGCATCCTGGGCCGAAGCCCACGTGGTGAGATCCCCTATTCCCCGCCCCATGCGTTGTTTAGCTATCTGATGCTCGGATCCTTTTTTTTGCACTAAGTCCCAGATCTGCAGATTTTTTTCTAGCCATGTTCATCGCATCATAACTCTGCCAGCGTAGCTCCATTTCGTGCGTGTGGCATATCAAATTGTTCGTCTCGATGTGCACTTCATTTCATTCCATTGCACCATGTTCATTTGAGTTCATCTTGATGCCCTAAATGATGTTGCAAGAGTGCTATGTATTGTTAGTTCCAGATGCTTAATAGATATTGGACATTTGTCATTTTTGCCATGATTAATGTGTGCCTCTATGATCTTGAGCCCTACATGTGTTTTGTTATATGACATGCCATCTTTACAGGGGTGTATGCCATGTATTTTTTTGATCAATGTGGTGACTAGCACAAGCATGCAAAGTAGCTCTTGTGTTGTTGCTGATTTCACGGACTTAGAATTCTTCTAAGTCATTTCCCTGATGATATTTTTATGCCATGTATTCTTGTTGCTACAGATCCACGCCTCTTTTGAGCATGTTCAGTAAGGATGATTTTGAGATATGGTTGTGCTCTATCCATGCATGTCTTTGTTTGCAATTATGGAGTACCCTAGCATGACTCAATCTTGCTCTACTTTTGCTATAAAATGTTCCTGGCAGATTGTTTACATGTTAATCAATTTTGCCGAGGTTGTTGTAGTTGATCCATGCGTGCTATGAGGTTGTTCTTGCCATGGTTAGCTTATTGAACATGTCTTCTTGCTGGGTGTATGCTTAGTTTGTCATGCAATGCCTTGTGATGAGTGCATCAAGCTCGCAAACATGCCTACGTAACTCTGTTTTTGACATGCCTAGTTTTCTGCTAAGTCTGAACTGTTAACGAAACTTGCTATGTTTACATGGTTGCCATTGTATCTTCTGGTCCTTTTTGGCTTATGGTCAGTAAGTGACTTTTTTTATATGCTTTGAGTAGTTTCATGCCATGCCTTGCTTTGCCATGATGTGTTCCTGTAGCATGTTGTTATATTGCTCTAAACATTGCTTCCTGATGTTAAATCTTGACATGTTATTTTCACCAAGTCTGTGAACCTGATATCTTTTGCACTTTTGCCATGCTTCTTTGAACCTGCTATTCGGTGAATTAGCCGTAGCTCAGTGTTCATATTTTGTCAAGCATCTTGAGTGGATCACTGCCATGTGCTTTGTTGCTATGTTAGAGTGCAGTATCTTATCTTCCTTGATGCATTTAGATGGCATCGTGCTGTTAATCGCAACTTTGTGCCATTATTGTTTTGCTTGCCATTTCCAAACCGTGCATCCGATTTCGATGATCTTTATATCGATTTCGACCAAAATCATCTCATATTTCCAGCGGCACTCTCGGTTTGCCAAGTTGAGGCCTGGTTCAATCTTTTCCTTCCGGAGCATGCATATGCATTGCATATCACATCCCGCATATCATGCCATGTTTCGCATCATGTTGCTTGCGCATTGCACCGTGGTTGATTGTTGTTTCCTTTGCTTGTGTTCTTGCCTTGGGTAGAGCCGGGAGACGAGTTCGTGTTCGAGGTACCCGTTGAGTACGCTTACGAGGATCAAGCTTTCGTCTTCTCGGAGATCTTTGCAGGCAAGATGATCATACCCTCGAAATCACTTCTATCTTTGCCTACTAGTTGCTCTCTCTATTGCTATGCCTATGATGCAATACCTACCACTTGCTATATCATGCCTCCCATATTGCCATGTCAAGCCTCTAACCCACCTTGTCCTAGCAAACCGTTGTTTGGCTATGTTACCACTTTGCTCAGCCCCTCTTATAGCGTTGTTAGTTGCAGGTGAAGTTTGGAGTTTGTTCCTTGTTGGAACATGATTATTGTTGGGATATCACAATATATATTATTTACTTAATGCATCTATATACTTGGTAAAGGGTGGAAGGCTCGGTCTTATGCCTGGTGTTTTGTTCCACTCTTGCCGCCCTAGTTTCCGTCATACCAGTGTTATGTTCCTTGATTTTGTGTTCCTTACTGGGTTGGGTTATAATGGGAACCCCTTGACAATTCGCCTTGAATAAAACTCCTCCAGCAAGGCCCAACCTTGGTTTAACCATTTGCCAGCTAGCCTTTTTCCCTTCGGTTGGCCAACCCAAGGGTCATCTTTATTTTAAACCCCCGGGCCAGTGCTTCTCTAACTGTTGGTCCAACCTGAGCGATGTCCGGCACCCCTTGGGCAACCAGGGTCTATGCCAACCCGACGTCTGGCTCATCCGGTGTGCCCTGAGAACGAGATATGTGCAGCTCCTATCGGGATTTGTCGGCACATCCGGGCGGCTTTGCTAGTCTTGTTTTACCATTGTCGAAATGTCTTGTAACCGGGATTCCGAGTCTGATCGGGCCGTCCTGGGAGAAGGAATATCCTTCGTTGACCGTGAGAGCTTGTGATGGGCTAAGTTGGGACACCCCTGCAGGGTTTTGAACTTTCGAAAGTCGTGCCCGTGGTTATGGGCAGATGGGAATTTGTTAATGTCCGGTTGTAGCAAACTTGACACTTAAATTAATTAAAATGCATCAACTGCGTGTGTAGCCGTGATGGTCTCTTTCCGGCGGAGTCTGGGACGTGAACACGGTTCTTGCGTTATGCTTGAACGTAAGTAGTTTTAGGATCACTTCTTGATCACTTCTAGTTCACGACCGTGCTTTGCCTTCTCTTCTCGCTCTCATTTGCGTAAGTTTAGCCACCATATATGCTAGTGCTTGCTGCAGCTTCACCTCATACCTTTTACCTACCCATAAGCTTAAATAGTCTTGATCGCGAGGGTGTGAGATTGCTGAGTCCCCGTGACTCACAGATTACTTCCAAAACCAGTTTGCAGGTGCCGATGAAACCGTGCAGGTGACGCAACCGAGCTCAAGGATGAGCTTGATGAAGATCTCGTTCATTGTGTTGTTTGTTTCAGTTGATCAGTAGTGGAGCCCAGTTGGGGCGGCCGGGGATCTTTTGCATTAGGGGTAGTCTTCTTTTATTTTGGTTCCGTAGTCGGACCTTGATTGTATCTGGTTGATGTAATGCTATATTTATGTATTGTGTGAAGTGGCGATTGTAAGCCAACTCTGTACCTCTTTCTTATTCAGTACATGGGATGTGTAAAGATTGCCCCTCTTGCGACATGCCTACAATGCGGTTATGCCTCTAAGTCGTGCTCCAACACGTGGGAGATATAGCCGCATCGTGGGTGTGACAAGTTGGTAATCAGAGCCTTCCCCGACTTAGGAGCCCCCTGCTTGATCGAATCGCTGGCGTTGTTGAGTCTAGAAAAATGTTTTGAGTCTTTTAAGATTATATATATATATATATATATATATATATATATATATATATCGGAGAGTATGATTCTGTTTACTCCTTAGTCCCTTCGTCGCTCTGGTGAGGCATCCTGACATAGAGTTTTGACTCTTCTCTTCTCAAATTTCACTAAAAAAAATTTAGGATCACGTGGGTATCTTGGAATCGTTTCGATGGTTTTGTGACGAGAACATTGTTCTTGGTGCCTCCTGACATTTAGGGGTTGTGGCAGTGTCCCGGGGAGTTGAGCTCCGAGGTGTTGTCGCCACAATTTTATCGTTGCAGTTCTGGAATACCTGAGTTTTGCCGACATCGAAAATCTCTTTTATGCAGTTGTTGGTGAGATAACCTCGACGCCACCTAGTACTGGGGCAGGAGTTCGGGAGTATTGCCATAACTCGTATAACGGATGCTTTTCGAAGGCTGAGGTAAATGATTTCTGAAGGTTTGTTGGTTATGTGTTGAATGATGGATATTGCTGGATGTAGGATTTGCTAGTTTTCGGTGAGTTATTATGCTTCCCCTGTATCCCCAACACCTAATTGCGTAATCAGAAAGTTTCGGGAGTTTATAAGTGGGAATTCAAGTAGCTCTTAGGATATATTTCCTACAGATGCATGATATGAGATTGGGGTTCGACGTCTAGTGGTCCACCTGTCCACGGTTGGTTTTTGCAGTGGTCTCGTTATGTCTTAAAGAGTCCTTGGCTATGCTGACTCGGGGACGCTTCGTATGTCATGTGCACTGCCTTATACATGATGGTGTTGTACGATCGATCCCGTGTGGGCCCCACCACGAAAACTTCGGACGAAATCTCTATCATATGTTTGTTCCGGCTTATTCTGCAAGCCAATCCTTTGTTTTCAGTTGTGGTATTCGAGTTGCTTCAAAGTCAAATGTTGATTCCATACCTTTCCTAAAAGGTGTTCTCATACTTCTATGTGAATACAAATCCTTCTGGATAATCGAGATTATCATGTTAATTCCTTTTCAACTGGTGTGCTTCTCTTCTAGTGGATCCAATCTTTTTCAACATCCGCAAGATCAACTCAAGTCTTCTCAACAGTGTTGTTTCATCCATCCCAAATTTCCTTTGTTTTCCCACCCTCCCACCCTTTTTCTTCAAGGAATAAGATTTCTTAATCAAGTATCTAGCTTATTGATGTGAAGTCTCTCCATTCTTTTCCGTCAATATTCTTACCCGGTGGTTCTCATGAAGATGTTCTACTAGTTCAGCATTCCTCGTTTCTTTTTCTTCTCCGGTGGATTCAATTCAAACGTTATTGATCATATCTTTTTCCTTGTTTCAAATACCTTCTCATGCCGGTGCTCTTCATATTCATTCATTTCTCGCTATTCAATTGTTCCGGAGTGCTCAAGATATCTCGAAGATTCGTGTTTCCACTCTGCATTCGTTCAAGATCTTTCGAGGATGTTCTCTCATTCAAGCCTTTTAATTCAACCGGTGCAATCTACCTTCCAAGCGACCTTTTCAGTGGTGTTTCTTTTGAGTGGGCCCTAACCCACAGGTCTTTTCCCAAGATCTTACCCGACTCTTTTTATTTTCCCGGAGCTATCCTCAAATTTCTTTTCGAAGTTTGACGTAAGAATAAATAATCATCAGTCAAATGTCTTTCTCCAAGATCTTTCAAATTCTTTTCATCGTTGGTTCAACCTTTCTAATTTTCATCCCGGAGTATCTCAACAATTCATGGTGGTGTTTCTCATCGTCATTCTCTGCATTTGAAGACCAAAGAAGATTTTTCTCTCAATCTTGCTCCATTCTCTTCAAGATTCATGGATCTAGCTTCATGCCATCCTCTCATAATTGTTTCGGTTGTGAGAATTCTTTTCACCCATCAGGAGCAATTCAGGTGTCTTTTTAGTTTGTTTCTCCGGAGGCCATCATTTGGGGTTTATTCATTCTTAGCTTTCAGCTATTGTTCTCCAAATCTTACCGGTGCATCGTTCAAGTTTTCTCTAATCAGGTCGTGATCTCTTTCTTCTTGTGTATCTAAATCCCCTCAAGTATCTTCATTCATTCTCTAATTATTCCTGATGTTTTGCTATATTTTCCTTGATCGTTTTTAATTCTTACGGTGGCTATTCAAGATTCTTCTTCCTTCGTTTTCATATCAATTCATTCGTTGTTTCAATCCTACCGGTGGTTCGTCGAAGACCTTCTCAAGTTTGCGCTATATCTCTCTTAATACTTTCAACGAGAATAAGTAGTATGCCAAATCCGTTGCTTGTCATCAATTTAAATTGGTGAAGGATACACATAACATAATTGTTATTCTTGCTTCACCCGATTGATGGATTCATTCTTCAGAAGTTTGTTCATGATGAAGTAATTCTCGGTTTCAATTGGTTCATCTTTTCTTTTCCCGGAGTTACAAGCTCTCATCAGATCCACCTAAATCATCGCAAGGCTTCACCTTGTGTTTCAATTTCTCCTTCCTTTCATTTGATCATCTTTCCGTTACCAGAGTTCTTCATGGAGGCTTTACATGATGGCTCATCAAGGATTTATTTCCTTCTCGAAGTGTTCATTGAGATTCTTTTTAGAGGAGCTCAAGCATTCTTCATCTTGCAATCCGGAGTGCAGTTGTTCTCCCTAATCTTTTGAGGTGGTAATATATCATTCTTCATTCACAAGAACGAGGTATTTAAACCCATCACTTTCTTCCTTGGAGTTATCTTGGTATAGTTTTCACCTAAAGCCTTCCATTGGGAATGTAGCTCTTTGTGGTGATTATCTATGATCCAAGGTCTTCATCTATCCTCCCGGTGAAATAAGTTTCTCGTCTCCTTGTTGATATCAATCCAATCCTGTTTTCGTTAGTGGCAGAATTTCACCTTAAGTTTTGAGATGTTGTCCATAAGCCCACAACAAGCATAATCTTTTCGTTGTTGGTTTTCCAACAACTCCATTTAACTTTCTTGGAAGGGGTGATCTTCAAGCTCACTGGTGGCATATGTTGACCTTTTCTTCTCCATTCTTTTGTTCCAATGATCTATCTTATATTATTTCCTCCGGAGGCTTTGTGATGTTGCTCTGTTCGACCCATCACTTTGTTTTGTCAAGATTATGTTTCTTTCCTTTGCTTATCCTTTTAACCGGAGTGTTGTGTCCTCTGCGCAAGATCTTTTCGCCTTATCAAGTCTTGCACCCCTTTTCAACCGGAGTGCTGCCCGAATCGGTTCTTTCTTGTTCCTCTTTTCTAACGGAGGTTTTCAACTTTGTTCATCTTCGTTCTATTCTGTCTTTCAATTTGTTAAACCTCTCAAGGTTCGTGGTTTCACTCGTTTGTCAAAGAAGCAACTTTGTTTTACCTTTTCTCTTCCTCTACCATTTTTTCCATCCGGTGCCATTCTAGATCTTGGGACGAGATCCTCTCGTAGTGATGGAGTGTTGTAACGCCCCGAGACCGTTGCGCCAGGTGTCTTCCAGTTATTCGCTGTTGTTGCCTTGAAATTTGCTTGCGTGTCATGCAATTCATATCATGTCATCATGTGCATCGCATTTGCATACATGATCGTCTCATGCATCCGAGCATTTTCCCCGTTGTCCGTTTTGCAATCCGGCGCTCCTATGTCATCCGGTGTCCCCTTTTGCCTCTTTTCGTGTGCGGGTGTTAAACGTTCTCAGATTGGACCAAGACTTGCCAAGTGGCCTTGGTTCACTACCAGTAGACCGCCTGTCAAGTTTCGTGCCATTTGGACTTCGTTTGATACCCCAACGGTTAACCAGGGAACCGTAAAGGCCTCGGGTGTTGCAGCCCAACACCTCCCCAAAGTGGCCCAAAACCCATCCAAACCCCCTCCATCCTCTGGGCCGTTCGATCACAATCGCGTGGCCGAAAACCGCACCTCATTTGGACTCTCCTAGCTCCCTCTACCTATATATATGCCCTCCCCATCCATTTTTCGCGGACGAAACCCTAGTCTACCACCTCCCCGCGTCGCCGGACGCGTCCACGCCACGCCGGACATGTCCACTGGAGCCGGCCACCTCACTCTGCCCAATGGCAGCGTGCCACGTCGCCTCCTGGCTCCGCTCCTGGCCAGTGGCATCGCGCCAACTGTCCCCGCCGCCGTGGCCCGCGGAGCCCGCGCGAGGCCCGCCCGGGCCCGAGGCTCCCCGCCGCCACTCAGATCCATGTGCCGCCCGCGTCTTTGCACCGCCGCCTTCGGCGTTGCCCAGCGCCGCCGTCGCTTCCCTGTCGCGTACCTCGCCGCGCCGCCGCCTCTCAACCTCACCAGAGCCCGACGTCGCCGGCCTCGCCGCCTCCAACCGCGCCTCCTCGCGCCACCTCCATGCTCCCCGCCGCCGGACCTCGCCATCGCCGGCGGGCACCACTCCGCCCTGTCCCAGGCCGTCCCGCCGCGACCTCGTCTTCCCCGTCTCCGGTGGCGCCCACCGCAGCCGCCCTGCCTCGATCCCGATCGGATCGGGAGAGACGACCGGGTCGCTCCGCGCCCACGTGGGCCCCGCCTAGCCAACCTACTCCTTGACCCATCTCCATGTCAGATCCAGTCCCAGCTCCTTGGCCCATCTCGGTCGGCCTGCTTCATCAGCGTCCTGGGCCAAAGCCCACGTGGTGAGATGCCCTATTCCCCGCCCCGTGCGTTGTTTAGCTATCTGACGCTCGGATCCTTTTTTTCCACTAAGTCCCATATCTACATATTTTTTCTAGCCCTGTTCATCACATCATAACTCTGCCATCGTAGCTCCGTTTCGTGCGTGTGGCATGTCAAATTGTTCGCCTCGATGTGCACTTCATTTCATTCCATTGCACGATGTTGATTTGAGTTCATCTTGATGCCCTAAATGCTGTTGCAAGAGTGCTATGTATTGTTAGTTCCAGATGCTTAACAGATATTGGACATTTGTCATTTTTGCCATTATTAATGTGTGCCTCCTATGATCTTGAGCCCTACATGTGCTTTGTTATATGCCATGCCATCTTTACAGGGGTGTATGCCATGTATTTTTGTGATCAATGTGGTGACTAGCACAAGCATGCAAAGTAGCTATCGTGTTGTTGCTGATTTCAGGGACCTGGAATTCTTCTAAGTCATTTCCCTGATGATATTTTTATGCCATGTATTCTTGTTGCTACAAAGTGATCCACGCCTCTTTTGAGCATGTTCAGTAAGGATGATTTTGAGATATGGTTGTGCTCTATCCATTCATGTCTTTGTTTGCAATTATGGAGTACCCTAGCATGACTCAATCTTTTTCTACTTTTGCTATAAAATGTTCCTGGCAGATTGTTTACATGTTAATCAATTTTGTCGAGGTTGTTATAGTTGATCCATGCATGCTATGAGGTTGTTCTTGCCATGGTTATCTTATTGAACATGTCTTCTTGCTGGGTGTATGCTTAGTTTGTCATGCAATGCCTTGTGGTGAGTGCATCGAGCTCACAAACATGCCTACGTAAATCTGTTTTTGACATGCCTAGTTTTCTGCTAAGTCTGAATCTGTTAACGAAACTTGCTATGTTTACATGGTTGCCATTGTATCTTCTGGTCCTTTTTGGCTTATGGTCAGTAAGGGACTTTTGTTATATGCTTTGACTAGTTTCATGTCATTCCTTGCTTTGCCATGATGTGTTCCTGTAGCATGTTGTTATCTTGCTCTAAACATTGCTTCCTGATGTTAAATCCTGACATGTTATTTTCACTAAGTCTGTGAACCTGATATCTTTTGCACTTTTTCCATGCTTGTTTGAACCTGCTATTGTGTGAATTAGCCGTAGCTCAGTGTTCATATTTTGGCAAGCATATTGAGTGGATCACTGCCATGTGCTTTGTTGCTTTGTTAGAGTGCAATAGCTTATTTTCCTTGATGCATTTAGATGGCATCATGCTGTTAATCGCAGCTTTGTGCCATTATTGTTTTGCTTGCCATTTCCAAACCGTGCATCCGATTCCGGTGATCTTTATACCGATTTTGACCAAAATCATCTCATCTTTCCAGCGGCACTCTTGGTTTGCCAAGTTGTGGCCTGGTTCAATCTTTTCCTTCCGGAGCATGCATATGCATTGCATATCACATCCCGCATATCATGCCATGTTTTGCATCATGTTGCTTGCGCATTGCACCGTGGTTGATTGTTGTTTCCTTTGCTTGTGTTCTTGCCTTGGGTAGATCCGGGAGACGAGTTCGTGTTCAAGGTACCTGTTGAGTACGCTTACGAGGATCAAGCTTTCGTCTTCTCAGAGATCTTTGCAGGCAAGATGACCATACCCTCGAAATCACTTCTATCTTTGCTTGCTAGTTGCTCACTCTATTGCTATGCCTATGCTGCGATACCTACCACTTGCTATATCATGCCTCCCATATTGCTATGTCAAGCCTGTAACCCACCTTATCCTAGCAAACCATTGTTTGGCTATGTTACCGCTTTGCTCAGCCCCTCTTATAGGGTTGTTAGTTGCAGGTGAAGTTTGGAGTTTGTTCCTTGTTGGAACATGATTATTGTTGGGATATCACAATATATCTTATTTACTTAATGCATCTATATACTTGGTAAAGGGTGGAAGGCTCGGCCTTATGCCTGGTGTTTTGTTCCACTCTTGCCGCCCTAGTTTCCGTCATCACTACTAGGGAAAATGTTATACACATAATCTTAGCAGCAGCACGGTTTAAAAACAAGTGCTACTGCTAATTAGCAGTAGCGAGCTTAAAGGAACCGCGCTACTAATAACTAGATAGCAGTAGCGCTCTAGGTGAAACAAGCGCTACTACTATAATTGCCACGGATTTGCCCCCAGGCTAGATATAGTAGTAGCGCCCTTCCCTAGACGCGCTGCTGCTAAAGTACTTAGTAGCAGTGTGTTTCTGCAAAACTTGCTGCTGCTAAGTGTCGCACCTAATTAAGTTTAGTCCCATACTGCTAAGCGAACAAGGTGTTTACCACCTTAAATATGTTGACTATTTAGATTCTACACAAAAAGATCAATGATGACCAACGTATATTTTTGATGCGTGCTTAGACTTAGCAGTAGCGTTTTTCCTGAAAACGCGCTATAGCTACTTTAGCTATAGCGCGTTTCCTGAAGTGCGCTACTGCTAGTTCGACTTAACCACCCGCCCGCTCAAAATTTCGCTTAGTCCTCCTTCCCCCCACTGTTCCCCTACTCCTCTGTCGCCGCCGCCCGAGCCCGAGCCTGCCCTCACCGCCGCTGCCCAAGGCCGCCGTCAACCTCACCGCCCCCGCCTGCCGCCGCTCTCGACCTCACCATCACCGCCGCCTCCCCCACCCCCTCCGCTCTCGACCTCACCGCCGCTCTCGACCTCACCGTCGCCGCCGCCTCCCCCAACCCCGCCGCCGCCTCCCGATCCCTAGCCCGCCCTCGCCGCCCCTACCTCTCCGTCCCCGAGCACCTCCCCGCCACCATCTCTCCCCTCTCTGTAAGCTCCCCACCCCTCCCCCACCCTCGTTCTCTCTGCTTAGTTAGTACTAGATGTTTTTTAGTAGTAGTAGATGTTAATTTAGGGTTCATAGATAATGATTTTTAGCAGTAGTAGATGTTAATTAGTAGTAGTGATGGTACTAGTTAACTATTGTATAATGTAGTTTATTTTTACTGTTTTTAGTAAGTGTTTAAAATAATTAGTAAGTAAATTAATAAACTAGTTGAACTACTTTAGTTGTAGTTGAACTAGTTTAGTAAGTAAATTAATAAACTAGTTGAACTAGTTGAATTAATAAAACTAATGTATTTTTAGTAAGATAATTAATATAACTAGTTGAACTACTTTATTTTTAGAAAGAACTAGTTTTTTTCTATTTATAGTAAGTTTATATTTAGTAAGAACTAGTTGAATTAATAAAACTAGTTGAACATGTCATATTTGTTGTTATTTTTTAGTTTAAGCAATTATTCGGGATGTATTAGTGATAACTTATACGGTTTTTGCTTTTGCAGAAATCAAGGAGCCCCTCCATCATCCCTGCCGTCGTCCCCGTCACCGACCCCCTCCAACATCGAGGTGAGACCAGCCAAATATCCATGTATATCTTGTGTTGCTCAAATAGGATATGTGGTTGCCCAAGTGGCCATTCATGTTCAGTTTACACCTCCGAGTGGCCTATGTTTTGCCTGAGTGTTGATTAATTTCCGTTCCGGCAAATTTCAGGTGCTCGATATGTCCTTTTTTAGCAAAGGTCATGCTGGATTTTTCCGTGAATTCTGGCATGAGTTGTGCTAGAATATGTAGGAAATATCGAGTGGCCTAGATTTTCTCGAAAAATAATGATCTAATTTAGGTTTTTTAGTACATATATTTAATTGTACAAGTATAATCTTTGAATTATGAACATAGGAAATGTCATACTCGGACGACGACAGTCTCCCGGGGGAGTGCAACTGGTGCCACGACGATCGAGGTATGTGCGACAGGTTCGTTGAGCTGGACGAAGATCGGCGCTTCAGCATTAAGTGGTACGCAACAACAACAAGTGTATTTTTTGTAATTAAGCATGACTTCAACTATTTCAACGTCTAATTTTCATCTTTTACAATTCGACTAGCTTATCCCATGCCATGCAAGACGTTATGTCTTGGAGAGGATGGGTTTTGAAGACCATGAAAATTTTCAAACAAAGAAAATACACCTAAGGACCCGTCATGATATCGATTTTGAAGTAAATCTGTATAGTTCTCAGAGCGTAACCCATTTTGGTTGCCAAAATTGGGAAGCACTTTGCAAAATGTATGGTTTTTATGAGGGTATGATTGTCACCATGGATCTTGGTGATCCTGACATCGAGCAAGACAATATGGACATTTCGGTCCTTGTTGATACGCTTCCGATTCTACCGCAATGTGAGTTTCTCAAACATAGTTATTAACTAATTTATATTGTTTATTTCAATAAGTTGACAGCTTATTTCCATTGACAGCTTATTTTGAATCTTCAAAGAATGTGCAGAAGATGGTAGACAAAACCCACTACACTGATGGCTCCGAATTAACTTATAAGGAGAAAAGTCATCTGATTGCTTATTGCACTTATCTTGAGAATTACAATACCTATTATCGAACTCCTCCAAATTATGGTGAATACGTGCCACTAGTGCACGTGTTGAACCACGGTAACTTCTATGGAGATACCCTGGTAAGATTTTTTTACTATTACGACATCGGTGCATCTTTTGCATACTTCTAAAACTAGTACATCATTGCTAACTACGAAGTTATTACTATGTTTTTCAATAGAAAATCCCGATGGATTGTGTGCCTCATCTGATGTATCAGAATGGTCGCCTTGCAGTTCTGAACATACAGCCAGGTCAATCTAAGGAGCTCACCTGTGCATATCAGATTTCTAAAACCGGTGAACACATGCTAATCAAAGAATGGAAAAAAATGTTTGGACATTCGCAAGGAGGTTCTTGGAAGTAACATTAAGCGAAAGGCAAGAATTGGAGACAGGATAATTTGCATTCTCCATAATGGAGAGTCAGGGTCTATCTTGTTTTTTGCTATTTTACCTTAGAGAATATAGTAGGTCCTAAGAGAATGTAGTAGGTCCTATGAGGTACAATATGATTATTATGTGATACAATGTGTTAGAGTTGATGATGAGGATTACTTGTGATTACGACTAGTGACCAATTTACTATGTGAAGTCTCATTGATGAAAACGATGATCTTGAGGAGGTGTTATATGACAATGATGCATTATGATTATAAGTTGTTAATGATATGATGATGATGATATTTATTATATCATTGGGTGAAAGAACCGCGGATTAGTTTCATGTGGATCCACTTGAAACTAGTCCACGGTTCTTTGACCCTGTGATGTAATAACTCATTATGATGTAAAAACAATTTCTAAATTCCTGTTGTATGAAAACTTGTGTAAAGGTGTACGAATACAACATGAAATAAAAAAGAAATAAAATACGAAATAATAGTAGCAGCGCGGACAGGGAGAAGCGCTACTACTAATTACCAGTAGCGCTCCTCGAGGAAGTCGCTACTACTAAGTCGATTTAGCATTAGCGTGGGCGGAGGCACGCTACTGCTATACGTTAGCTGTAGCGCCTTATCAGTTGCGCATCACCCCGCGCTACTGATAGGCCTAAAACCTGCGCTGCTGCTAGGCTTTTCCCTACTAGTGCATACCGGTGTTATGTTCCTTGATTTTGCGTTCCTTACGCGGTTGGGTTATAATGGGAACCCCTTGACAGTTCGCCTTGAATAAAACTCCTCCAGCAAGGCCCAACCTTTGTTTTACCATTTGCCGCCTAGCCTTTTTCCCTTGGGTCGCCAACCCAAGGGTCATCTTTATTTTAAACCCCTGGGCCAGTGCTTCTCTAAGTGTTGGTCCAACCTGAGTGATGTCCGGCACCCCCTGGGCAACCAGGGTCTATGCCAACCCGACGTTTGGCTCATCCGGTGTTCCCTGAGAACAAGATATGTGCAGCTCCTATCGGGATTTGTCGGCACATCCGGGTGGCTTTGCTGGTCTTGTTTTACCATTGTCGAAATGTCTTGTAACCGGGATTCTGAGTCTGATCGGGCCGTCCTGGGAGAAGGAATATCCTTCGTTGACCGTGAGAGCTTGTGATGGGCTAAGTTGGGACACCCCTGCAGGGTTTTGAACTTTCAAAAGCCGTGCCCACGGTTATGGGCAGATGGGAATTTGTTAATGTCCGGTTGTAGCAAACTTGACACTTAAATTAATTAAAATGCATCAATCGTGTGTGTAGCCATGATGGTCTCTTTCCGGCGGAGTCCGGGAAGTGAACACGGTTCTTGTGTTATGCTTGAACGTAAGTAGTTTCAGGATCACTTCTTGATCACTTCTAGTTCACGACCATGCTTTGCCTTCTCTTCTCGCTCTCATTCGCATAAGTTTAGCCACCATATATGCTAGTGCTTGCTGCAGCTCCACCTCATACCTTTTACCTACCCATAAGCTTAAATAGTCTTGATCGCGAGGGTGTGAGATTGCTAAGTCCTCGTGACTCACAGATTACTTCCAAAACCAGTTTGCAGGTGCCGATGAAACCGTGCAGGTGACGCAACCGAGCTCAAGGAGGAGCTCGATGAAGATCTTGTTCATTGTGTTGTTCATTTCAGTTGATCAGTAGTGGAGCCCAGTTGGGGCGGCCGGGGATCTTTTGCATTAGGGGTAGTCTTCTTTTATTTTGGTTCCGTAGTCGGACCTTGATTGTATCTGGTTGATGTAATGCTATATTTATGTATTGTGTGAAGTGGCGATTGTAAGCCAACTCTGTACCTCTTTCTTATTCAGTACATGGGATCTGTAAATATTACCACCCTTGCGACATGCCTACAATGGGGTTATGCCTCTAAGTCGTGCTCCGACACGTCGGAGATATAGCCGCATCGTGGGTGTGACATAAAACTCAAGAGCAAATCGAAAGTACAAGAGAAGAGCTTCGATGTGCAAAAAGAATCAATCGAATCGGAGTTACGAAACTCAAACTGCGGTCAAAAGAAGTTCAAATTCAAATCTGATTGAAACCAAATTTTAAATTTTCAAAACCATGTTCAAGTTAATTAACTGGAAAGAGGGGTTCGAGACGAAGATTTTGGCGTTGGTTTCACTGGATTTGGACAAACGGTTAAAAAGTTGCGAGCGTTTGAATATCAGGGGCCAATCTGCGATAAAAATAATCGCGGATAGGTCCCTGGCAAGTAAAAAGAAGAAGACTATCGAACGAACGTTAGCTAACAGAGACGAAAGAACGAACGCGATCGCGAACAGAGACGTTCGAGTGAACATTCGCTAATTAGCGAAACCAAAAAAAAATCATACCTAACCGATCCAACGAAAAAAAACCGGGGACGGTTTTGTCGGTTTTACTGGTCCAACAAAGAAAACCAGCGGCGGCGAGATCCGGCGACGGCGGCGTCGAGCAACGGCGAGGTGGGGCGGCTCCGCCGACGGCGCGGCGGGGCGTCGGCGGCAAGCGGCGACGCGGTGGCGCAGCAGCGAGCAGTAGCGGCAGCGGGCGGCAGCGGCGCGGCTCGGCGGCGGTGGCTGTGGTACGGCTCGGGGTGGGGAGGAGAGGGCGGTGGCGGGGCGGCATATAAAGGCAGAGGAGGGGTGCTTGGGGGAGGGGCCGACCCGAGGTGGAGTCCGGCTCAGACTCCTCCTGAGCGTCCGTGCCAGAGACGGCGACGGCGCGAGGAAGGGAGCGCGGGAGTGGGCTTCGGCCCGGCTCGGCTGGGCCTTCGGCCTAGTTGGGCGGGAAACGTTTTTAACAAAAAAACAAATTTTGCCGAAGAAAAATCCTAATAAATTATATAAAAAATTCTAAAATGCCAAGAACAATTTTCACCGTCTAAATAAAATATTTAGAACAAAGTGACCATTTTTCTGGCCTAAGAATGCAATTTTCAAAAATGCATATTTTTCTAATTCAAATAAAATCTGAATAAAATATTATTTGATTTTTAAAAAAATTCCTCCAAAATTCCTCTCTTTTTGAAGAAGTCATATTATCTTCTCTCTTTTATTTTTAAATTGGAAATATTTGGAGAGAAAAATATTAAAACCAAATTGATCCTCTTTTCAAATTTGAGAAAATTCAAATATGAAAATTTATGAAATCTCCAACTCTCTCCTTGGGTCCTTGAGTTGCTTAAGATTTCTAGGATCTCGAACAAAATGCAATTGAAATATGATATGCATATGATGACCTATGTATAACACCCAAATTGGAAATTAGGATGTTACACAGATAATGGCTTCAGTTAAAAAATATAAATAATGGCTTCTTTACTATTTGTTTCCCACCCAACATGAAACTCATAGTAGACATCAGAGATTAACCAGATAGTAGATAGATACTATTGATTGCGGCCCCGATATGTACCCCACAACCATTTAAAAACTCAAGTTTGACCATTAGTTTGGAGCTGACTCAGAGTCTAATCGGTGAACATGACAATAAAGTAGCATGTAATATTAGGCGATGCATAACGTAAGCAGACATGAAAGAGTGCGACCTCTCTTGCGGACCCGTGTAGTCCTCGAGGTCATCTACACGGTTGATGATGGTAATGCAGTTGTCGTGGCTGCCGGCGGCGGGGAAGAAGACCTGAGGCGGCGAAAGACAGTCTGGAGGCCGGATCCCTGCTGTGCTAGACCCTTCTATCATTGGAGCAGCTGAGCTGTGGTGGACGACAGCGCAGCAGGAGCGGGACAAACCACACTAGGTCTTCTTTGACAACTATCTATAAGATAAGTAATTCTGTAAGGGCTCGTTTGAATTGGAGGATTCTAACAACGCAGGGATAGGAAATACATAGTAATATGATAGGAATGCATGTGCAAAACAGAGAATTTAAAAACACGGGATTTCTGCCAATCTGGGTTTTTGGTTCACAAGAATTGGAAGATCACAAGATGCAAAGAAGCATGGTGAGATTAAGTCAAACCACAAGAAAATGTATGGTTATAATGCTATTATGCTACTATCTCTTAGTATTGTGCTTCATGAATAGGAATTTGAAAAGGAGGACAAGTGGATATTAAAATTCCTACGGTTTTTCTTTCAAAGAGACACTAAAGGAAAAAATCCTGCAGTTTTCCTTTGCTCCATTCCTTTAAACCAAATGCATGAATAGTAGTAGCATAGGAAACTTTCCAATTCCTATGTTTTTCCTTCAGTTTTCCTTTCAAGCACTGGCTATTCTAGTAGGCAGGCATGAGCAGGGAAAAGCCTACACTCAAAAAATGTTTCTGTGCTACTTCTACTACTTTGGACCTAGGCTACTTCCCTACTAGCTCAACTCCCAGGCTCATCTACAAATGCACAGCTCAAACACACAGAGATAAATAATGATGGCGTTCAAGAGAGTCCATCACAGATAGCTAAGTTGCCTGGTACCTCACTGCTTGTCATATATTAGGAGAAACTAATTGTATTTCACGTTACTACGTGTGCTCAGTGGACTACATATGTAACATGTAGAGTAAAAAAGCGATGCAACAAGTGTACAACCTCTTTGGCGAAGCCATCTTGATCTCAGCGTGATTGGGTTGGTCGGTGAGGATGCTCCGGCTAATTTGGCTGTCGGATGAGGGGAAGAAGATCTTAGGCGTCTGGAGATGGAGCCCGGGGTACTTCTCCGCTGTGATGGAGGGTTTCGTCACTGGAGCAGCTCCGGTGAGTTGTAACGTTAACCTGAGTGGAACTCTAATAGCATCTCCAATAGATGACGTAACATACATAACCACAAAGTGCTAGATGTAAAATACTACATCAACCGCTCATCTCTGAACTTAACTGTCAAAACTGAATTTAACTGTCAAAAAACTGAATTTAACTATCAAAACTGAATTTTGCTATCAAAACTGAATTTTACTATTGAAACTGAACGCACCAGTAGCAGAAAAGCAGTAGCAGTAGCAGCGCGTGGGAGAGTCGGGGCAGCTCATCATGTTGCATCATCTCGGGTAGCAGCTGCAGGGGCTCGAGGGAGAGCAGGATCTGCTGCTCGTGCAGCAACATTGCACGCAAGAGTAGAGCAGCAATGCAAGCAAGAGCAAGAGCAACAACGCAAGAGCAGAAGTGCGAGCAAGAGAAAGCGCAAGAGCAAGAGAAGACCAGGCAGGGGACCGAGAGCAAGAGCGGAGCAGCAGCGCGAATGAGAGCTAAAGCAGCAGCAGCTCCTACTGATGTGGACTACTACCTCTTGAGCATGCGTTGGTTTTCCCTTGAAGAGGAAAGGGTGATCCAGCAAAGTAGCGTAAGTATTTCCCTCAATTTCTGAGAACCAAGGTATCAATCCAGTAGGAGACTACACGCAAATCGCCTAGTACCTGCACAAACAAACAAGAACCTTGCAACCAACGCGATAAAGGGGTTGTCAATCCCTTCACGGTCACTTACCAAAGTGAGATCTGATAAAGATAATAAGATAAATATTTTTGGTATTTTTATTGTATAGATTGGAAAGTAAAGATTGCAAAATAAATAGTAAACTAGAATTGCAGATCAGAAACTTATATGATGTAAAGTAGACCCGGGGGCCATAGGTTTCACTAGTGACTTCTCTCAAGATGGCATATATTATGGTGGGTGAACAAATTACTGCCGAGCAATTGATAGAAAAGTGCATAGTTATGAGAATATCTAGGCATGATCATAAACATAGGCATCATGTCCATGTCAAGTAGACCGAAACGATTCTGCATCTACAACTATTACTCCACACACCGACCGCTATCCAGCATGCATCTAGAGTATTAAGTTCATAAGAATAGAGTAACACATTAGGCAAGATGACATGATGTAGAGGGATAAACCCAAGCAATATTATATAAACCCCATCTTTTTATCCTCGGTGGCAACAATACAATACGTGTCAGTTCCCTTTCTATCACTGGGATCGAGCACCGCAAGATTGAATCCAAAGCTAAGCACTTCTCCCATTGCAAGAAATATCAATCTAGTATGCCAAACAAAACTGATAATTCAAAGAGACTTGCAAAGATATCAAATCATGCATAAAAGAATTCAGAGAAGAATCAAATATTGTTCATAGATAAACTTGATCATAAAGTCACAATTCATCGGATCTCGGCAAACACATCGCAAAAAGTATTACATCGAATAGATCTCCAAGAACATCAAGGAGAACTTTGTATTGGGAACCAAATAGAGAGAAGAAGCCATCTAGCTAATAACTATGGACCCGAAGGTCTGTGGTAAACTACTCACACATCATCGGAGAGGCTATGGTGTTGATGTAGAAGCCCTCCGTGATCGAATCCCCCTCTGGTAGATTGCCGGAAAAGGTCCCCAGATGGGATCTCACGGGTACAGAAGGTTGCGGCGGTGGAAAAGTGGTTTCGTGGCTCCCCTGGATGTTTTTAGGGTATAAGAGTATATATAGGCAAAAGAAGTAGGTCGGTGGAGCTACGAGGGGCCCACGAGGGTGGGGGGCGCGCCTACCCCCTGGGTGCGCCGCCCTACCTCGTGGCCTCCTTGTTGCTTCCTTGACCTCCACTCCAAGTCTACTGGATCGCGTTTGTTCCAAAAAAGATCCTCGTGAAGGTTTCGTTCCGTTTGGATTCCGTTTGATATTCCTTTTCTGTGAAACACTGAAATAGGCAAAAAACAACAATTTGCACCGGGCCTTCGGTTAATAGGTTAGTCCCAAAAATAATATAAAAGTGTATATTAAATCCCATTAAACATCCAAAATAGATAATATAATAGCACGGAACAATCAAAAATTATAGTTACGTTGGAGACGTATCAAGCATCCCCAACCTTAATTTCTGCTCGTCCTCGAGTAGGTAAATGATAAAAACAGAATTTTTGATGTGGAATGTTACCTAACATAATTTTCAATGTAATTGTCTTTATTGTGGCATGAATGTTTAGATCCAAAAGATTCTAGACAGAAGTTTAATATTGACATAAATAATAATAATACTACAAGCATGCTAACCAAGCAATTACGTCTTATCAAAATAGCATAGCCAAAGAAATCTTATCCTTACAAAATCATATAGTTTGGCCATGCTTCATTTTCGTCACACAAAATGCTCCCATCATGCACAACCCCGATGACATGCCAAGCAATTGTTTCATACTTAGCCTTTTCAAACTCTTTCAACTTCCACGCAATATATGAGCGCGAGCCATGGACATGGCACTATGGGTGGAATAGAATATGATGATGGAGGTTGTGTGAGAAGACAAAAAGGGAGAAAGTCTCACATTTATGCGGCTAATCAACGGGCTATGGAGATGCCCATGAATTGATGTCAATGCAAGGAGTAGGGATTTCCATGCAACGGATGCACTTGAGCTATAAATATATGAAAGCTCAACAAAAGAAACTAAGTGGGTGTGCATCCAACTTGCTTGCTCACGAAGACCTAGGGCATTTTGAGGAAGCCCATCATTGGAATATACAAGCCAAGTTCTATAATGAAAAATTCCCACTAGTATATGAAAGTAACAAAATAGGAGACTCTCTATCATGAAGATCATGGTGCTACTTTGAAGCACAAGTGTGGAAAAAGGATAGTAACATTGCCTCTTCTCTCTTTTTCTCTCATTTTTCTTTTTATTTTTTTATTTGGGCCTTTTTTCTCTTTTTTTATGGCCTCTTTTTTTCCGTCCGAAATCTCATCCCGACTTGTGGGGGAATCAAAGTCTCCATCATCCTTTCCTCACATGGGACAATGCTCTGATAATGAAAATCATCACACTTTTATTTACTTACAACTCAAGAATTACAACTCGACACTTAGAGCAAAATATGACTCTAGATGAATGCCTCCGGCGGTGTACCGGGATATGCAATGAATCAAGAGTGACATGTATGAAAGAATTATGAAGGTGGCTTTGCCACAAATACGATGTCAACTACATTATCATGCAAAGCAATATGACAATGATGGAGCGTGTCATAATAAACGGAACGGTGGAAAGTTGCATGGCAATATATCTCGGAATGGCTATGGAAATGCCATAATAGGTAGGTTTTGTGTTTGTTTTGAGGAAGATATATGGAGGCTTATGTGTCATAGAGTGTATCATATCACGGGGCTTGGATGCACCGGCGAAGTTTGCATCAACTCTCGAGGTGAGAAAGGGCAATGCACGGTACCGAAGAGGCTAGCAATGATGGAAGGGTGAGAGTGCGTATAATCCATGGACTCAACATTAGTCATAAAGAACTCACATACTTATTGCAAAAATCTACAAGTCATAAAAACCAAGCACTACGCGCATGCTCCTAGGGGGATAGATTGGTAGGAAAAGACCATTGCTCGTCCCCGACCGCCACTCATAAGGAAAGCAATCAAAGAACACCTCATGCTTCAAATTTGTCACACAACGTTTACCATACGTGCATGGTACGGGACTTGCCAACTTCAACACAAGAATTTCTCAATTCCAAAATTACTCAACTAGCACGACTCTTATATTACCATCTTTATATCTTAAAACAACTATCAAGTATCAAACTTCTCATAATATTTAACGCACTCTATATGAAAGTTTTTATTATACCCATCCTGGATGCCTATCATATTAGGACTAATTTTAGAGCCAAAGCAAATTACCATGTGTTCTAAAAGACTCGCAAAATAATATAAGTGAAGCATGAGGGATCAATAATTTCTATAAAATAAAACCACCACCGTGCTCTAAAAAGGTATAAGTGAAACACTAGAGCAAAATTATCTAGCTCAAAAGATGTAAGTGAAGCACATAGAGTATTCTAATAAATTCCGATTCATGTGTGTCTCTCCCAAAAGGTGTGTACATAAAGGATGATTGTGGTAAACTAGAAAGCATAGACTCAAATCATACAAGACGCTCCAAGCAAAACACATATCATGT
The DNA here is from genome assembly GCF_018294505.1 of Triticum aestivum. Taxonomy (NCBI): domain Eukaryota; kingdom Viridiplantae; phylum Streptophyta; class Magnoliopsida; order Poales; family Poaceae; genus Triticum; species Triticum aestivum. Next base: position 230,994,050 of record NC_057794.1, on the reverse strand, counting down.
GGTGAATAAAAATATAGCCTCAAGTAAAGTTACCGATAGACGAAGACGAAAGAGGGGATGCCTTTCAGGGCATCCCCAAGCTTAGGCTTTTGGTTGTACTTAAATTTTACCTTGGGGCGCCTTGGAATCCCCAAGCTTAGGCTCTTGCCACTCCTTGTTCCAAAATCCATCAAATCTTTACCGAAAAACCTGAAAACTTCACAACACAAAACTCAACAGAAAATCTCATGAGCTCCGTTAGTATAAGAAAACAAACCACCACTTTAATGTACTGTAATGAACTCATTATTTATTTATATTGGTGTTAAACCTACTGTATTACAACTTCTCTATGGTTCATATCCCCCGATACTAGCCATAGACTCATCAAAATAAGCAAACAACACACGAAAAACAGAATATGTCAAAAACAGAACAGTCTGTAGCAATCTAGAAGTTTCGAATACTTGTGTAACCAGAAAAATTCTGAGAAATTAGGACGTTCTAAATAATTTGTATATTGATCTACTGCAGTTGGAATTGGTATTTTATCGCTCTCCGGTAAAAAAATGAAAATTATTCTCATGAGCGCATACTTTCTGTTTTTTTCAGCAAGATCAAATAACAATCACCCAAGAAGATCCTAAAGGCTTTACTTGGCACAAACACTAATTAAAACATAAGAAACACAATCATAACAAAGGATAGATGATATATTTATTACTAAACAGGAACAAAAAGCAAGGAACAAAAATAAAATTGGGTTGCCTCCCAACAAGCGCTGTCGTTTAACGCCCCTAGCTAGGCATAAAAACAAGAATAGATCTAGGTATTGCCATCTTTGGTAGGCAATCCATAAGTGGCTATCATTATAGATTCATAAGGTAATTTAATTTTCTTTCTAGAAAAGTGTTCCATGCCTTTCCTTAACGGAAATTGGAATCTAATGATTCTTTCTTTCATGTCAATAATTACACCAATCGTTCTAAGGAAAGGTCTACCAAGAATAATAGGACATGTAGGATTGCAATCTATATCAAGAACAATGAAATCTACGGGCACATAATTCCTATTTGCAACAATAAGAACATCATTAATCCTTCCCATAGGTTTCTTAATGGTGGAATCCACAAGATGCAAATTTAAAGAACAATCATCAAATTCACGGAAACCTAGCACATCACACAAAGTTTTTGGAATCATGGAAACACTAGCACCCAAATCACATAAAGCATAGCATTCATGATCTTTAATCTTAATTTTAATAGTAGGTTCCCACTCATCATAAAGTTTTCTAGGGATAGAAACTTCTAATTCAAGTTTTTCTTCATAAGATTGAATTAAAGCATCAACGATATGTTTAGTAAAAGCTTTGTGTTAATCATAAGCAAGAGGAGAATTTAACACAGATTGCAACAATGAAATACAATCTATCAAAGAGAAATTATCATAATTAGATCCCTTGAAATCCAAAATAGTGGGTTCGTTGCTATGTAAAGTTTTGACCTCTTCAATCCAACTTTTACCAATTTTTGCATCAAGATCTAAAAACTCCGAATCATTGGGACACCTTTTAACTAAAATTGACTCATCTCCAGTCCCATCTTTATCAAGTTTCATATTGGCAAACACAGACTTAATAGGAGACACACCAATCACTTTTAGATCTTCATCATTATTATCATGAAAACTAGAAGAACACGCTTTCACAAAGCAATCTTTTTAGCACACATCCTAGCAGTTCTTTCTTTGCACTTGTCAATGGAAATTCTCATGGCTTTGAGAGACTCATTGATATCATGCTTAGGAGGAATAGATCTAAGTTTCAAGGAATCAACATCAAGAGAAATTCTATCCACGTTCCTAGCCAACTCATCAATCTTAAGCAATTTTTCTTCAAGCAAAGCATTGAAATTCTTTTGCGAATTCATAAATTCTTTAACACTAGTCTCAAAATCAGAGGGCAACTTATTAAAATTTACATAAGAGTTGTTGTAGGAATTACCATAATTATTAGAGGAATTACTAGGAAACGGCCTAGAGTTAAAATTTCCTCTATACGCGTTGTTACCAAAATTGTTCCTACCAACAAAATTCAAATCCATAGGTTCATTATTATTCTCAATCAAAGTGGACAAATGCATATCATTAGGATAAGAACAAACACTCTTATTAGCAAACAATTTCATAAGCTCATCCATCTTTCCACTCAAAACATTAATCTCTTATGTCGCATGAACCTTTTTACTAGTGGTTCTTTCGGTATGCCATTGAGAATAATTAAACATAATATTATCTAGGAGTTTAGTAGCTTCTCCTAAAGTGATTTCCATAAAAGTGCCTCCCGCGGCCGAATCTAAAAGATTTCTAGAAGCAAAATTCAATCCAGCATAAAAAATTTGTATAATCATCCATAAATTCATACCATGTGTAGAGCAATTATGTATCACTAATTTCATCCTCTCCCAAGCTTGTGCAACATGCTCATGGTCAAGTTGCTTAAAATTCATAATATCATTTCTAAGAGAGATGATCTTAGCAGGAGGAAAATACTTAGAGATAAAAGCATCTTTGCACTTATTCCATGAATCAATATTATTTTTAGGCAAAGAAGAGAACCAAGTTTTAGCACGATCTCTAATCGAAAACGGAAATAGCTTCAATTTAACAATATCATTATTCACATCTTTCTTCTTTTGCATATCACATAAATCAACAAAGTTGTTTACATGGGTAGCGGCATCTTCACTAGGAAGGCCAGAAAATTGATCTTTCATGACAAGATTCAGCAAAGCAGTATTAATTTCACAAGATTCATCATCGGTAAGAGGAGCAATCGAAGTGCTAATAAAATCATTATTGCTGGTATTGGAAAAGTCACACAATTTGGTATTATCTTGAGCCATCATGACAAACAATCAATCCAACACACAAGCAAACAAGAGGCAAGCGAAAAAAGGCGAACGGAAAAAGGGTGAACGGAAAAGAGGCGAATAAAATGACAAAGGTGAAGTGGGGGAGAGGAAAACAAGAGGCAAATGGCAAATAATGTAATGCGAGGGATAAGAGTTTGTGATGGGTACTTGGTATGTCTTGACTTGAGCGTAGATCTCCCCGGCAACAGCGCCAGAAATGGCTAGTCGACGGGAGATCAAATCTTGACATGACTTGGTGCAAATCTCCCCGGCAACGGCGCCAGAAATCCTTCTTGCTACCTCTTGAGCATGCGTTGGTTTTCCCATTAAGAGGAAAGGGTGATGCATCAAAGTAGCGTAAGTATTTTTCCCTCAGTTTTTGAGAACCAAGGTATCAATCCAGTAGGAGACTACACACCAATTACCTAGTACCTGCACAAACAAACAAGAACCTCGCAACCAACACGATAAAGGGGTTGTCAATCCCTTCACGGTCACTTACCAAAGTGAGATCTGAAAAAGATAGTAAGATAAATATTTTTGGTATTTTTGTTGTATAGATTGGACAGTAAAGATTGCAAAATAAATAGTAAACTAGAATTGTAGATCGGAAACTTATATGAAGTAAAGTAGACCCGGGGGCCATAGGTTTCACTAGTGACTTCTCTCAAGATAGCATATATTACGGTGGGTGAACAAATTACTACCGAGTAATTGATAGAAAAGCGCGTAGTTATGGGAATATCTAGGCATGATCATAAACATAGGCATCACGTCCGTGTAAAGTAGACCGAAACAAATCTGCATCTACTACTATTACTCCACACATCGACCGCTATCCAGCATGCATCTAGAGTATTAAGTTCATAAGAACAGAGTAACACATTAGGCAAGATGACATGATGTAGAGGGATAAAATCAAGAAATATGATATAAACCCCATCTTTTTATCCTCGATGGCAACAATACAATACCTGTCGGTTCCCTTTCTGTCACTAGGATCGAGCACCACAAGATTGAACCCAAAGCTAAGCACTTCTCCCATTGCAAGAAAGATCAATCTAGTAGGCCAAACCAAACTGATAATTCGAAGAGACTTGCTAAGATATCAAATCATGCATAAAAGAATTCAGAGAAGAATCAAATATTGTTCATAGATAAACTTGATCATAAACCCACAATTCATCGGATCTCAGCAAACACACCGCAAAAAGTATTACTAGAATAGATCTCCGAGAACATCGAAGAGAACTTTGTATTGAGAACCAAAGAGAGAGAAGAAGCCATCTAGCTAATAACTATGGACCTGAAGGTCTATGGTCAACTACTCACACATCATCGGAGAGGCTATGGTGTTGATGTAGAAGCCCTCCATGATCGAATCCCCCTCCGGCAGATCACCAGAAAAGGTCCCCAGATGGGATCTCATGGGTATAGAAGGTTGCGGCGGTGGAAAAGTGGTTTCGTGGCTCCCCTGGATGTTTTCAGGGTATAAGAGTATATATAGGCAAAAGAAGTAGGTCGATGGAGCTACGAGGGGCCCACAAGGGTGGGGGGCATGCCGCCCTACCTCATGGCCACCTCGTTGCTTCCTTGACCTCCACTCCAAGTCTCCTGGATTGTGTTTGTTCTAAAAAAGATCCTCGCGAAGGTTTCATTCCGTTTGGATTCCGTTTTATATTCCTTTTCTGTGAAACACTGAAATAGGCAAAAAACAATAATTTGCACTGGGCCTTCGGTTAATAGGTTAGTCCCAAAAATAATATAAGAGTGCATATTAAAGCCCATTACACATCCAAAAGAGATAATATAATAGCATGGAACAATCAAAAATTATAGATACGTTGGAGACGTATCATGGATGTCGCCGCCGAGGGAGCGACACCATGGAGGAAGTGGCCGGCGACGCTGCCGTGGATGGAGCCACGCCATGTCGGCTTGGGACTGAGCGCCGGCAGTACCATGAGATCGAATCAAGAAGAAAATGTGGCGATTAGTGTACAACCTCTTTGGTGGCGCTGAATAGACCTTAGCTTCATCTGAGGAAACGGTGATGATGCTGCCCTTCTGGTGGTGCAGGTGAAGACGGTGGTGTGGGAATGGAGGTGGACGGAAAGACGAGAGGAACATCGGGGAAGCTCCTTGGAGGTGGAGGATGGGGTGCTGAATCGGCGGGACGACGAGATCGATGACGGATCCTCATCCAGTACGGTGGATGAGGGATGTCGAGGTGTTGTTGTGGACGACGTCATCGGGGAAGAGGCTCCGGATGGGTGGCGGATGGGATGGGAGGGAGAACCATGGCTTAGGGACGCGCTTGTCCGAAATGTGGGGTAAGTTATGAAAGTACCCCCACTAATTTGAGCTAGGCGGTTCTTTTGGTTTATGGGTATCATGGGCATTTCGCTTGTCGGGATTTCACAGGAGGTGTGAGTTTTCACGCACATTGTAATTTTGGAATAGCAAGGCGTAGGTTGAGATGGATGGAGTTTTCGGAGCTCAACGAGACAAAGGCCCTGTTTGGAACTTCCTTGCTCCATGGAGTTAGGGAGTTGGGTTTTAGCAGCTCCGTCAAATTTAGCTAAAGTCTGGTCCGCTCCTGGAGCGGAGTTCAAGGAGTCGAGAGAAACCAAACGCAGCCAAAGATATATCTCAAATATTTCGGGGTAACAAGGCGCGGGTTGAAATTTCCAGACAAGACTAACGTGTACTGTACCACATCAATTCGCACTTCCGTCAACAAAAAAAAGAAATCAATTTGCACCACACAAGAGAGTCTAGTCCCGTGTACTGCACCAAATCAATTCACACTACAAATTCCATTCGAAACTTTGAATTCATGTTATGTTCAATTAAAATATTTTGCTACGTGTATAATGCATCCAACCTGCTACTCAAATGAACGTTTTAGTGCATTCCAAACGTAGATACTACCGCTTCAATATGAACTAAATTTGAATTCGTTTCTCTATTTGAGTGAGATCTACAATCATGATTGTTGTGAAGTCAAACCATTTGAATTTGTTTATCTATTTTAATAAGATCTACAATCACCATTATTGTCAAGTACAACTATCGTTTGTGTATTATCTTCACAACACACCACATGATTACTGTCGAGTTAGATATGAACTATGTGTACTATATGAACTCAAACTCAATTTTTTGAATCCACTTTATGTTGATTTCAAATCATAATACATTTCAAGCTCTAGCTAGATCTACATAATCTAAACCATGTCTCATATGTATAATGTGTTTATCACATAATGTATGGTGCCCCGCCCCCTATGCCTACAAGTATTTAGATGTGAGTTGCAAACAGCACACATTACCACAAATTCAAATAAAATGTGAGATTGTTCGATATATAGTATGGTCGTTATAACTCGTTTCCCCCACACGTAGATCGATCTACCTCATTAGTTATGTCTCCCTTCCTCCGACAAACAACAATTGATCTACCGACCTAGTTAGGTTTGCTTGCCAAACACATGGCCCCCTTCGTCATCCATGCATGCGTCCCAACACATCTATCACGCACACACACACACACACAGAAACACATCCCCACTCTTATTCCTAATATTACAGTTCTACCCTTAGTTTGTCTAGTAGGCCTCTCCCACCATCTTCGAGAAGCAACTCCATCACCCATCCAACACTCGACCCCTCTCCCTCCCTCTCACTCTCTCCTCTCTCTCTCCCTCTCTCTCTCCCTCTCTCTCTCCCTCTCTCTTTGTCCCAACCAATTTCCAATCCTTCACTTATGTATGGATGCCGACTGATCTCCCTCAAGACATAGCTGGGTCTCTCCTTCTCAACACATATATGAGTCGTTCTACCTCTCTAGTTAGGTCTCTGCCTCCCCCTCCCCCCACACACACCAGTACATCGAGCGCTCTAGTCATGTCTCCCTACCACACACAAACTTGCCCTATGCCCTCTCATGTTCTGGTAGGTCAGTCGCCCTATATCTTCGACTTGCACACACACACAATTTCGATGGCTCTCTTCATCGATCTCACACCCACCAACTTGATCCTCTCTTCGACTCTATCAATATCTATGACCCCTCCCTCTCTTCTCGTGGATCACGCCCTCTATATATGATATAGATAGGCCTCTATTTCACACACATTGCATGTGTCAAATTTTTGTTTGAGATATCATCACACATAGTCCCACAAATACATTCATGAAATAACCCCCCCCCCTCAACAAAAAACACCCACGATTGCACACACCATCTGTCTAGGTTTGTATCTCTCTCTCACACACCCACGTAGGTGGGGGACGTGCACGAAGAGAAGAGATGCACGCACGGCGCACGTACTCCCATCTATTTCCCAACCACACCCACGTGGGTACACGGTGGAGCTCATTTCTGTACGAAAAGGCAGCCCACGTGGTAATTTGACATATGTACTGGCTGTCCACTTGATGGAGGATCGTGTACCATGGGTGAACAAACAAATTGTGACTTGATGTGTTATGTTAAAAAAGAGGCAAACCATGTGGGGCCTACCTTAGAGGCAAGGCTCTATACACTGGAGATGCTCTGTACGTATTACTTTTGATGTGTTGCATCAACTCACAGAACGAGGAGAAGCTTGCTTAGTACGCCGTCTCCCCCGCCCACAGGTGCGGTGGCTCGTAGGACGAGGTGAAGCTTTCTTACTACTACACCTTATGCCCGCTCCCTTGGCCACGTGCGCGGTGGCTCGCAGGACGAGGAGAAAATTTTACCACTCCCTCCGTTTACTCCTCGTCCCTATCTTGGTTAGAGAGATTATCGTATTGTTTGAAATATATGTCCTTTAGTAGATTTCAATATGAACTACAAGTACATAATCCAAACACTGATGTATATAGACGTATTTTAGAGTGTATATTCACTCATTTTTCTCCGTATGTAGTCCATATTGAAATGGACGTAATAGTACGCACTCTCCCTCGCCCCTTGACCCTCGCTCGACCCTCGCCCACATGGTGGACGTGCAGCAATTCATTCGGTCTAAAATAGCCAGAACGATATATACTGAAGTACCATTATTGCTTGACTTCCCGAAGAGGTGAAGAGCCAAGCGCAAGGTTAATATTTTGGAGATGCCAAGTGTTGGGGATACACATAATAGGTAGGCCCACAAAGGTCGAAATATCATAAAGCATGGGGTCCACACAACATGTGGGTCTAGATAAACCTTATACAGTGTACTATCCACTCGGACATATCAACGTACCGTCCACTCGGAAGACAGTCAACCACTTAATCGTATGGCTCACTCAGATATGCGAAGACCAAGCAGTCCACAAGGCAGTCGAAGCATTATTCTTATAGTGGAGGTTCCATAGTGGGCTAACATTCTGGCATTCATGCCCCTCTTTGTATCATAGGAGGTGAGGGGGCGGCACACTCTATATAAGCCACCCCACCACTAGACTAGGCAGGTCTCTCATTCCTCCCCCTGGCTCTCTCTAGCCATTAGTCTCAGGACTAGCTCAGGCATGGAGATCCGTTCTCCCCCCCTCTCTCAAATACACCATGTAACTTTGTGTTCATGATAGATAAAGAAAGCCTCTCCGGAGCACGAGACATAGGGTCATTATCTCCACTGCGAGAGGTCCGAATTCGCTAAAACCACCGTGTCACCCATATGCATCTCGATAGATCATGCTCCTTTACCCTATCCCTTATTATTGTTGGAATCATTTCCATGACAGTTGGCGCCCACCTTGGGGCATGATGTCTATCGAGCCATGATCCAAATGGTTTTATTTCTTCGATCTTTGCCCGTCGATCAGCAATCATCGATGGAGAATTTGATTAAGGATGTTATAGACATCACTCCATTCACTTGAAAGACATGATACTCTTCAGACAGAGGAATCGGGAAGTTCCATTCGATCCTGTCTTTTTCATTACAATCGATCTTTAATCTACTAATGGTTGTTTTTTTGTATGTACACACACTCATGCGAGTCCCGTGGAGTTTTGATCAATCAAAAGGAAAAATAGGATACAAGACGAGGAGGACGGGGCTTCATCTTCTTCACATCAACCAGAGACCACGAGTAACAACGCCACTATTTGGACGAGGGCCATGGAAACCAAGCTCCCGACATGGCCAGTTCGTGTCACCTGTCTTCTTCGTCGCCAGCCGCCAACGTCTCCATGAAGTCGACTGCCACCTCCTCGGCTTCACCGACCTCCTACGCATCCATCCATGCCGGAACCACACCTCCAACGGCGTTCCCGAATCCCTCCGCCAGCCTAATGCTAATGGTGCAGCGGTCCTCCCTTCCTGCTCCACAGAGACACGAGCCTGGTCAGCAAAGCAGAGCTTCTCAGCCCGGTCGTTTGCTCGACAGTGATCTCCATAGTGGAGGCGCCCCTCACACCGGCATCGCAGGCGCGCTGCACACTCCTCCCTCATCAGCTTCTCCGACGTGGTCGCCGCAGCGTGCACGCAGACCCGGCGCGTCGCGGAAATAGGGAGCCCGTTAGGCCCCCGGTCACGGCGGTTCTTCCCTCCATCGCTGGTTGCTTGCCATGATGCCTTCGTTTCCTTTAACCATGCAAGGTGAGTGGATCATGTCTTGCTTGATTATGTGCGTGCAGGTAAATGCGCCCAATTACAGGAAACGGAAAAACAGGGTGGTCTTCAATGCGAGATTAATTGGCTGCCTATGCGCTTGCCTCACAATTAATGTAGCATTAGTCCACTCTTTCGGGAGCCACTTGCGCAAACCTCGAGCGCACATGCAGCTTGTGTCTCGGCCCAGCTGCCCATTACTCCGAACCAGTGCTCCCGTACACTCGGGCAGACAACTAAAATGCCCAGGTTTATTCGGAAGTTATTTTCATCCAGATGACTAATGTGCAGGCACTCGGCCGCCCCTTGTGGCTATCAGTTGGACACGTCCTCATCTCCCGGACGCCATCGCATCGCCATTTGGAGGACACGTATTCATCGGCATGCCCGACAAGCTAAGTGTATTTTCATAGTTCACCCTCGTACATTGTACATTCGCACAACTTAAACGTCAAATATCATTCGGGTGGATTCCGCACTCGGACAAACAATGTGCAGGTTTTCTCGGACAATTAAACATCCAGTCTTTCGCCTACCTCACATCATCAGTCTGCTGGATACGCTGCCACTCGGCTGCCTCGCGCGTCGCCGCTTGGCTGGGCACATCTTCATCAACTTACCAAAGTGGCCGCCCTGCGCGTCGCCACTCCGCGGGGCGCGTGTACTTCACTCGGACTTCCCGCGCGTTGCCACTCCGCAGGACGCGTCTACTTCACTCAGACGCCCCACTGATCGTCACTCTGCGGGACGCGTCTACATCACTCGGACACCCCGCACATCACCAGTCCGCAGGACACGTCTCCTTCACTCGGACGCCCCCTGCATCGTCACTCTGCGGGACGCGTCTACTTCACTCGGGCGCCCCGCACATCGTCACTCCGCGGGACGTGTCTACTTCACTTGGACGCCCCGCGCGTTGTTACTCCGCGGGACGCGTCTACTTCACTGCGACGCCCCGCACCTCGCCACTCCGCGGGCCGCGTCTACTTCACTTTGACGCCCCGCGCACCTCGCCACTCCGCGGTATGCGTCTACTTCAGTCGGCCGCCCCACGCGCCGCCATCGGTTGGTCAGCTCATCACCACTCGGCCGCCCCGTGCGTCGCCATCGGTTGGTCACCTCATCACCACTCGACCGCCCTGTGCGTCATCACTCGGTTGGTCATCTCATCACCACTCGGCCGCCCCGCACATCGTCAGTCGGTTGGTCACCTCATCACCACTCGGTCGCGCCGCCCGTCGCCACTCGGTTGGTCACCTCATCACCACTTGGCCGCCACGCGTGTCGCCATCGGTTGGTCACCTCATCACCACTCGGCCGCCCCGCGCGTCGCCATCGGTTGGTCACGTCATCTCCACTTGGCCGCCTCGCGCGTCGCCATCGGTTGGTCACCTCATCACCACTCGGCCGCCCCCTACGTCGTCCATCAGTTGGTCACCTCATCACCACTCGACCGCTCCGTGCGTCGCCTATCGGTTGGTCACCTCATCACCACTCGGCCACCCTGTGGGTCGCCATCGGTTGGTCACCTCATCACCACTCGGCTGCCCCGCGCGTCGCCATCTGTTGGTTACCTCATCACCACTCGGTCGCCCCGCGCGTCTCCATCGGTTGGTCACCTCGTCACCACTCGGCCGCCCCGCGTGTCGCCACTCGGTTGGTCACCTCCTCACCACTCGGCCGCCCCACGTGTCACCATCGGTTGGTCACCTCATCACCACTCGGCCGCCCCGCGCGTCGCCATCGGTAGGTCACCTCAGCACCACTCGGCCTCCCCGCGCGTCGCCATCGCTTGGTCACCTCACCACCACTCGGCCGCCCCGCGCGTCGCCACTCGGTTGGTCACCTCATCACCACTCGGCCGCCCCCCGCGTCCCCATCAGTTGGTCACCTCATCATCTCTCGGCCACCCCGCGCATCGCCACTCGGTTAGTCACCTCATCACCACTCGGCCGCCCCATGCTTCCCCATTGGTTGGTCACCTCATCACCAATCGGCCGCCCCGCACATCGCCATCAGTTGGTCACCTCATCACCACTCAGCCGCCCCGTGCGTCGCCATCGGTTGGTCACCTCATCACCAGTCGGCCGCCCCGCGAGTCGCCATCGATTGGTCACCTCATCACCACTCGGCAGCCCCGCGCGTCGCCATCGGTTGGTCACCTCATCACCACTCGGCCGCCCCCACGCGTCGCCATCGGTTGGTCACCTCATCACCACTCGGCCGCCCCGCGCGTCGCCATCGGTTGGTGACGTCATCACCATTCGGCCGCCCCATGCGTTGCCATCGGTTGGTCACCTCATCACCACTCGGCCGCACCACGCGTCACCATTGGTTGAACACACCATCACACTCGTCCACTCGCGCGTGTTCAGATAGCTAAGTCATTCTACATGCACTACATTCTGTTATTTTCGCGTTCCTGAGTATCCCGTAATTCACAAATCATGTTCACTCGGAGGCCAAGCCACCGAGTGTGTCTCTACGCTTGATTGCTTATTTTCACATACTTGCTTAGTACTAGTTATTTGACTCCTAAGTCCAACTTCCATTTTAACGCATACGTCATTCACGAACACCATGTGTTCTTCATTTCGAGTTTGCATCAGTCCTCGGGGGCTGCAACTCAGTCGGAACACTACATTTCCATTTTATTTGAGCCAGCACTCCAACGTGTCCAGTTGGATCATTCACTTCATCAAGTTCAATCAATTCCTTTGCTCTTCTAGACTCTTGTTCGTTCTGAACCAGCAAGCCCCTTGCACACCGAGCGGGTGTCTACGGGTATCACTTACACAAATATTTTCAGCACACATCAAATTTGCTCGAGAAATTGTGACGTGGCTTGTGCTATTTTTCTTACAGAAGTTACGCAATCACTCGACAGCCCTATGCACCAACTCCATCGCTACTCAGACTCGGTCACCGTATCGGTCCTAGTGCACCACAACGCCGACCTTGTCGCTCCGTTGACTTCAAACACATTCGGCCAACCCCTCTGTGGAATCATCTTCATCGTATCAATGATATAGACCTTGTCAAGCATGAGACAGATAAGTCACTTTTGTAATCAAACTGCACACTTCACTCCTTTGCGAGTTTGCCTCTTTCGAGCATCACTCGGAAGCTCCTCCTCACCTTTACCCGAGTCCGACTCGATGAATTGCAATTTATCCATTCAAAACTATATTAATCGTGTTCCGACAGGACCGTGGTCGAAGCCTATAGTATGCTCGGGGGCTATGCCGCAGCTCATTCAGAATGACACTCTCCTGAGTGGTCGAGTACTTCATCACCAGTCAGATCCTCCACTTCGACAAGTGCATTATATCCGCCACTTTGACAAGTTTCAAAATCACTCAGACACTCTGCGGCGGTATTTTCGTTCGTACTCAGACAGTTGTCGCGCCGGTCTTATTGTGTCGTAGCCACACTACACCGACCTCGTCGCTACATTAGCTTCGAAAGCATCTGGCTAACTCCTTCGAGGACCATTTTTCCACTTGGCTAGACGCGTAGTCCTTCACTCGTCCACCTCACACATCATCACTTGGCCGCCCCGTGCATCGCCACTCGGTTGTGCACGTCGTCACCACTCGGCCGCCACGCGCGTCGCCACTCGGTTGTGCACGTCTTCACCACTCGGCTGCCCTGCGCGTCGCCACTCGGTCTTATAGATCCTCGTCCCTCGGCGCCCCGCGCTTCACCATCAGTTGGACATGTCTTCACCTCTACACCTGTAACATCCCAAATTTTCAATTTGGAATGTTATACATTAGATCATCACTGCATATCATATATTACTTGCTTTTGGTTTGATCCTAGAAATTCTACGCAACTCAAGGACCCTCAGAGAGAGTTGGGGATTTCATTATTTTCATATTTGAGTTTTCTCGAATTTTGAAAATAGGATCATTTGATTTTATTTATTTTATCTTCAATTATTTCTATTATAAAAATATGAGAGAGGGAATAAAATGACTTTCCCAAAATAAAGAAATATTGAGGATTTAATAATAAAATCAAATAAGATTTCATTTTGGTTTTATTTGCCATTTTATTTGAATTTAGAAAAATGCACGTTTTTCAAAATTGCATTTAGGCCCCAAATAAATGGTCATCCTGTTCGGCTTGATTTTAGAAGTCGGGGAAAATTTATTTCGGGATTTTTGGAGTCCGTTTAGTATTTCTTTTATTTGTTTCTCTGCACGTAATTATTTTTTTATAAAAAAAGCAACCGACTTAGGGCCTGTTTCGGCCAAGACTCCTTAGGCCGTGCCTTTAAATAGCACCGCCCCGAGCCCGTATAGCCCAAGCCGCCGCGCCGCCAGGAACCCTAACCCTAGCGCTCCGCCGCCGCCGCCGCCCCACGCCGCCGCACGCCGGACCCCCTCGCCGCCACCGGTTTTTCCTAGAAAACCGTTCGGTTTTCGCCGGTTTTCATTCGGTTATTTTTTTAGATCCTTTTTTTAGATCAGTTTATTTCCGGTTTAGTTTATTTAGCGAGTGTTCGTGCGTTCATTCGTTTTAACGGGTGTGTTCATCGTTTAGTTACAGAAAATGAACGTTTGTTCGTTAATCTATTCGTCATTTTTTTCTCGGATTTTCCGCGATTATTTCTGATCGCGATTTCTGATCCGATTTTGGTTCTAGTATAACTTTTCGCTCATTTATTGGAATCATGCGATTCAAGCGCCTGGAGTTTCGTCTCGAAACCCTCTTTCCGTTTAACCAACTCAAACAAGTTTTTGGTTTTGTAAAATTTGACCTAGATCCAGAATAGTAAATGAAGGTTGTTTCTTTCGTCGTTTGACTTTCGTTGCTTCGTTCGTTTTGATTCTTTTTGCAAACCGAAGTTCTTAAGTTGAACTTTCTGGTTAGATCTCTTATTTGAGTTTTACCCGTGCATTAGATGAGTACTTATTGTATGCTTGTTTCTTTGCGATAGAGTACCCGGAGTGCGCCACTTGCTACTTTGAATCTCTAGGTTTCGCGGATCATCAGCAAGGCAAGTAACACTTTGATCATACCTCTTTACTACCTAGTTTTTATTGCATTAGATCAATCCTCAAACATTGCATGATTAGGATCTAATTAAATTGTGGGTTTTGGGGAGTAGATGAGGTAGTACCTATTTCCTGTTTTATTATCAAACCTTTGGGAGTTACTTCTATGTTTGCTTATATTGCCATGCTATGCTAGTAGACGTGGATTGGGTGAGTGTATCCATGACAGATGTGAGAGTGATAATTAATGGTTTATTTAAGGTGACAACTGAAACACACATCTGGGTGGATTGAGGCACCTGGGTTTTCCAGCGATTGCCTGTTTTTCTTTTGGACGGCCACCCAGGCTCAAAGGGATCATGAGATTATTCATACTAGAAACTTCCGTGTGCAGCCACAAGCTACTATGGGCTCTAGCATAGTTGACTAAGTCATGCGAACTCTTACAGTGGTACACTAGCAGATGCAGGGGATGTAGGTTGGTACGGTCTACCCGTTCGTAAGGTGCTAGCACTTCTAAAAGACTATGTCTCGGTCATCTGTTTCTCAAACATCATGTAGTGCGAGAATCCCAACGGAGGAGATTGAGTCTTGTGGGGAAAAGTGCGCAAACCTCTGCAGAGTGTATAAACTAATCATGGTTAGTCGTGTCCCCGGTTATGGACAACTTGAGTATCTAGTACTTGGATTATCATGTGAATCTCATCATGTTACTTTAATTAATTTGTTGGGTTTTAAAGATGATGCTTAATTGGGATTGAGAGGATGTCTATCTTCTCAATGTTTAACAACTACTATGATAGTTAAATATAATTTATTGCTTTGTAGTAGGGAAAAATTGGCTTTACGCAAAAACTTTAACCATAGAGCTTTCCACCAGCCAAATATGCATGTAGTATAGCCTTATTCTTTCATTACTCTCTATGTGTTACATTGCCAGCATATTCCATGTGCTGACCCATTTCGGGCTGCAATGTTCATGTTGCAGACTTTTCAGACGACGAGTAAGGTGCCTTTAGGTCGTGGTTCTATACTCAGTGATGCCGTTGGAGTTGATGGACTCACTTATCTTCCAAGCCTTCCGCTGTTATCGTTATTAGATGGCCTTAAGCCATATTTATTGTAATAAGTTCTCTTTGGAGACACTAGATGTAATAAGTGTGTGATTGCCACTCTGTTATAAATCCTTCAAGTACTGTGCGTGTCAGCATTACTGATCCAGGGATGACTCTGAAGCACAGAGATCAGACTGTTTGAGGTCTGGTCGCTACAAGATGGTATCAGAGCACACGCTGACTATAGGATACGACCACTAAGCTAAAGCCCTAGATCACTACTCACTCTTCTCATTTCTGACTCCTCATCTTTTCTACTCTTTTAGGATGGCGGATGCAAGGAACAAGTTTACGCAACCGGATGAAGATACACCCTTTGGACATCACTTGAAGGAAGTCACTAGATACCTGAACATCGGAGTACCAAGCTTCACCGGAACCTACAACGCCACTTTACCTGAAGAGGAGCACTGGATGATTCAAGTTCAAGTTCCAGGAAGGACGTTCATGCCAGTCACTGAGCCCATAGAGTTTTCCTTTGATGCACCAACCTGGAGTCTAGGAAAGAGTATGGCAGCTCACATCGCCATGGGACATATTGGAGAAGTTTACCGCAATGATCTCAAGGATACTATCTACCAAATTTGTGGGCGCCGAGATGAGCAATGGGAGATGATCAGCACCAAGAAGGATAGATCAATCGCAGCTTTCATCCAGGAGTTAAACCAGCACATTCGACGTCAGGAGAACCAGATGTGCGCAGACATGATAGATCTGAAGAAGGCAAGGACAAGAATCACGGAGCTGGAAGAAGAACTCAAGGCTACACATGAATATTATATGGAGGAAATCAAAGTATTAGCGGAGAAGAATGACGACCTGATCAAGAAGATCGGAATATTCATGGGAGGCCCTACACCAGGAGAAGAAGATGAAGAACCCAAGGAGATTCGCCCGGAAGACTACATCATCATCGACGACACCGACTCGGACCCAGAAGATAGCGATGATGACTATGTTGATGAAGCTGGAGCAGATATCATGGAGTCTGCAACCGAAGAATATTTCTAGTAGACCACCCCATCAGTAGTAGTATTCCACCATGTAAATATAGTAATCCGAGCACTTTTGCGATAGTTAGACCGATTCTATGCCCTTGTTTGATTGAATGAAGTGATATTGTTTGCTTTTGCCTCATGTGCATATGGGTAGTGTTTTCTCTCTAGACCTTTCTCTATTCTTAAATCTCATCTTTTCTAAACCCATCAATGCCTCCGAGACGTGACAATGGATTTGCTTTCCCACCGGAGCTGACTCAGTTGATCCAGCATCAGAATACATTGATGCAATTGCTAGTCCAGAATCAGAATCAGGGGAACAACAACAACAACCCACCACCACCACCACCACCACCTGTTGATCACTTAACCCATTTTCTTAGGCTGAATCCGCCGGTGTTTTCCAGTAGCACCGAGCCTATAGTAGCAGATGATTGGCTCCGCAAGACATCAAGGGAGTTGACCACAGCAGGATGCACGGATGCGGAAACGGTGAAGTTTTCCGCACATCAGTTGGATGGACTCGCAACATCATGGTGGGAGAATTTCACAGCCACTTACCCTATCGACACTGTCACATGGGACCAGTTTCAGCAGGCTTTCCGTACTGCCCATGTTTCAGCAGGAGCTATGGCCATGAAGAAGCGTGAGTTTCGCAACTTGCGCCAAGGAGGACGGATAGTTGGCCAGTATGTGGATGACTTTAGTAAACTAGCACGTTATGCCCCAGATGACGTTGCTACGAATGCAGCTAAGCAGGAGAAGTTTCTGGAAGGGCTAAATGATGAGTTGAGCATGCAGTTGATGGTAGCAAGCTTCAACAACTACCAGGAGTTGGTAGATCGTACTCTTATGATTGAAGGGAAGCAACAGCAGATTGAGAACTGCAAGAGGAAGTATGGACAAGGCAAGTACAATTCTGGAGCTCAGCAGAAGCCATGTTTTACCCCTAAACCGGGAGGACCTTTTCAGCATACCCATGGAGGAGGTAGCTCGCACAATCATAATGGCCCCAAGAATGGTAATGGGAATGGAGGAAGCAATGGCCAGAACCGTGCCAACCCGTCAACCCCAGCTAAGAGAGACCTGAGCCAAGTCACTTGCTTTAAGTGTCAGAAGACCGGACATTATGCCAATGAATGTCCTGAAGCCAAGAATGGAAGTGGAAATGGAAGCTCTGGGAAGAAGCCGAACCCTTTCAACAGGGGACAGGTGAACCATGTTAACGTGGAGGAGGTTGAAGCTCAGCCAGATGCAGTAATAGGTAAGTTTTTAGTTAAGTCATTTACTGCACTCGTTCTTTTTGATACTGGTGCATCGCATTCATACATATCAATGGGATTTGTGGATAAGTATAAACTGCCAACCCAAGCCCTTAGGTCACCCATGTTAGTAACCTCACCTGGAGCAAAGTATATGGCCAGTCTATGGTGTGATCGGTTACCATTAAGGATTGGTAACTATGTATTTCCCTCGGACCTAATAGTATTGGAATCTCAAGGATTGGATGTGATATTAGGCATGGATTGGTTATCGAAGTATGAAGGGAACATTGAATGCGCTAGTAAGACAATTTTTCTTACAACGCCAGAAGGAAGAAGGATCAAGTATCTATCCCAAGATGTGCCTAAGAGGACTCAAGTAAATTCCCTAACATGAGTTGTACAAGAGGAAGTACCGGTGGTAAAGGATTATCCTAATTTATTTCTAGAGGAGTTTCCAGGCATGCCACCGGATAGAGACATTGAGTTTTTGATTGAGCTTTTGCCAGGCACAGGGCCAGTATCTAAGAGACCATACAGGATGCCCGCCAAAGATTTGGAGGAGATTAAGAAGCAGATTAAGGAGTTACTGGATAAAGGTTATATTCGCCCAAGTTCTTCGCCTTGGGGATCGCCAGTACTTCTAGTGGAAAAGAAGGATGGATCGTTAAGGATGGTTGTTGATTATCGAGGATTGAATGAAGTAACAATCAAGAACAAGTACCCACTACCGATGATCAATGATTTGTTTGATTGATTGCAAGGAGCTAAGGTATTTTCCAAGATCGATCTGCGATCAGGATACCATCAGTTGAAGATTCGAGAACAAGATATACCTAAAACGGCTTTTACCACCAGGTATGGGCTATACGAGTATACCATTATGTCATTTGGTTTGACTAACGCACCTGCCTATTTTATGAACATGATGAACAAAGTGTTTACAGAGTTTTTGGATAAGTCGTCGTAGTGTTCATTGATGATATTCTGGTTTACTCGAAGAATGAAGAGGAGCATAAGGAGCATTTGCGTTTGGTACTTGGGAAGCTCAGAGAACATCAGTTATATGCCAAGTTTAGCAAATGTGAGTTTTGGTTGAAGGAAGTTAGATTCCTCGAACACATTATATCCGGAGAAGGTATAGCAGTAGATCCCACCAAGGTTGACACTTTGACAAATTGGGAAGCCCCAACAACAGTTGGAGAAATCTGAAGTTTTCTAGGACTTGCAGGATACTACCGGAGATTCATTGAAAATTTCTCAAAGATTGCGAAGCCTATGACGGAGTTGTTGAAAAAGGATACCAAGTTCATATGGACTGAAGAATGTGAGGCCAATTTCCAGGAGTTGAAGAAATGTCTGGTTACATTACCAGTGTTGATTTCGCCGGATCAGAACAAGGATTATGAGGTGTATTGCGACGCTTCACGTCGAGGACTTGGAGCAGTGCTTATGCAGGAGGGTAGAGTTGTTTCATATGCCTCACGATAGCTTAAGCCTCATGAGTTGAATTATGCCACGCATGATTTGGAGTTAGCAGCCGTAGTGCATGCATTGAATACTTGGAGACATTTTCTCATTGGAAACCATTGTGAGGTGTACACGGATCACAAGAGTTTGAAGTATATTTTCACGCAGAAGGAGTTGAATCTCAGGCAAAGGAGATGGTTGGAGCTCATCAAAGATTATGATATGAAATTGCATTATCATCCCGGAAATGCTAACCTAGTAGCCGATGCGCTGAGCCGTAAAAGCCATGTCAACACACTAATGACGGGAGATTTACCGAAGGAGTTAGCCGAGGACCTTCGTGAGCCATGGGAGATAGTTCTGAGAGGATATGTAGCAGCATTGGAGATTTAGTCTACTTTGATGGATAAGATCGGAGAAGCTCAGAAGACTGACAAGGAGATTGCCTCTATAAGGGATAAGATGGGCAAAGGAAAAGTTAAAGGATTTTGTGAGGAAGAGCACGATACCCTATGGTTTGAAGGTCGTGTTTATGTGCCTAATGACCCGGAGATCAGGAAGTTAATTCTGCAGAAAGCCCATGATTCACCATATTCTATTCATCCAGGAAATACCAAGATGTATTTGGATTTGAAGGATACTTTCTGGTGGATCGGAATGAAGAAGGATATTGCGGAGTATGTAGCAGTTTCTGATGTATGTCAGAGAGTAAAAGCAGAGCATCAGAAGCCAGCGGGATTGCTACAACCATTGCCAATACCCGAATGGAAGTGGTATAAGTTAGGCATGGATTTTATTATAGGATTGCCCAGAACGCGTTCAGGCTATGACTCAATTTGGGTTGTAGTTGATCATTTGACAAAGGTAGCTCATTTCATCCAAGTGAAGACTACCTACACCAGTGCTAAGTTGGCAAAGATATGCATGACCAGGATCGTATGTCTGCATGGAGTTCCAAGGAGTATTTTATCAGATAGAGGAACCCAGTTTACCTCAAAGTTCTGGAATCAGTTGCACGAAACTTTGGGTACCAGGCTAGAGTTCAGTACAACTTTTCATCCGCAGACAGATGGACAGACCGAGAGAGTCAACTAGATTCTGGAGGATATGCTAAGAGCTTGCGCGCTAGATTACAGATCTAGTTGGGATGAGAATTTGCCATACGCAGAGTTCTCCTACAACAATAGTTATCAATCCAGTTTGAAGATGGCCCCTTTCGAAGCCTTGTACGGAAGGAGGTGCAGGACCCCGTTGTCGTGGAATGAAGTTGGAGACCGCCAGTTGTTTGGAACGAATTTGATTAAGGAGTCCAAACAGAAGGTGAAATTGATTCGCGATAGGCTCAAGGTAGCCCAGTCTTGGTAGAAGAGCTACGCAGATTCTAAACGCAAGGAGACAGTTTACGAAGTCGGAGACCGAGTTTATCTTCGAGTATCTCCACTTCGAGGAGTTAAGCGTTTTGGAGTTAAGGGAAAGTTAGCACCATGTTTTGTAGGACCATACAAGGTTCTGGAGCGTATGGGAGAAGTAGCCTACAAGTTGGAATTGCCCGAAGGATTGTCAGGGGTTCATGATGTATTCCACGTTTCCCAGTTGAAGAAGTGCCACACAGAGATGGCTGATATATCGCTGAGAGATAGAGTGCCACTGGAAGCGATTCAGTTGGACAGTGATTTGACCTATGACGAGAAACCAGTCAAGATTCTTGAGTATGCCAGCCGAGTCACCCGCAGCAAGGTCATTAAGTTTTGCAAAGTTCAGTGGAGCCACCACACCGAGGATGAAGTCACCTGGGAGCGAGAGGAAGATCTGCTGAAGGACCACCTTCATCTATTTTCTAGCCAACCCGAATCTCGAGGGCGAGATTCATCTTAAGGGGGGTAGGTTTGTAACATCCCAAATTTTCAATTTGGAATGTTATACATTAGATCATCACTACATATCATATATTACTTGCTTTTGGTTTGATCCTAGAAATTCTACGCAACTAAAGGACCCTCGGAGAGAGTTGGGGATTTCGTTATTTTCATATTTGAGTTTTCTCGAATTTTGAAAATAGGATCATTTGATTTTATTTATTTTATCTTCAATTATTTCTATTATAAAAATATGAGAGAGGGAATAAAATGACTTTCCCAAAATAAATAAATATTGAGGATTTAATAATAAAATCAAATAAGATTTCATTTTGGTTTTATTTGCCATTTTATTTGAATTTAGGAAAAATGCGCGTTTTTAAAAATTGCATTTAGGCCCCAAATAAATGTTCATCCTGTTCAGCTTGATTTTAAAAGTCGGGGAAAATTTATTTCAGGATTTTTGGAGTCCATTTAGTATTTTTTTTAATTTTTTTTCTGTGCGTATTTTTTTAAAACGCAACCGACTTAGGGCCGGTTTCGGCCAGGACTCCTCCGGCCGGGCCTTTAAATAGCACCGCCCCGAGCCCGTTTAGCCCAAGCCACGGCGCCTCCAAGAACCCTAACCCTAGCGCCCCGACGCCACCGCCGCCGCACGCCGCCGCATCGCCGCGCCGCCCCACGCCGTCCGGCCGCCGCGCCGCACCGCCCCACGTCGCCCCGTGCCGCCGCACGCCAGACCCCGCCGCCGCCGAGGTTGACCCCGCTGCCGCCGCCGGTTTTTCCTAGAAAACCATTCGGTTTTCGCCGGTTTTCGTTCGGTTTTTATTTTTTTAGATCCGTTTTTAGATCGGTTTATTTCCGGTTTAGTTTATTTAGCGAGTGTTCGCTCGTTCGTTCGTTTTAACGGACGCGTTCATCATTTAGTTACAGAAAATGAACGTTCGTTCGTTAATCTGTTCGTCGTTTTTCTTTTTCTGGGATTTTCCGTGATTATTTCTGATCCAATTTTCGTTCTAGTATAACTTTTCGCTCGTTTATCGGAATCAGGCGATTCAACGCCTGGAGTTTCGTCTCACAACCGTCTTTCCGTTTAACCAACTCAAACAAGTTTTTGCTTCTGAAAAATTTGACCTAAATCTAGAATAGTAAATGAAGGTTGTTTCTTTCACCGTTTGACTTTCGTTGCTTCGCTCGTTTTGATTCTTTTTGCAATCCGGAGTTCTTAAGTTGAACTTTCTGGTTAGATCTCTTATTTGAGTTTTACCCGTGCATTAGATGAGTACTAATTGTATGCTTGTTTGTTCGCGATAGAGTACCCGGAGTGCGCCGCTTGCTACTTTGAATCTCTAGGTTTCGCGGATGATCAGCAAGGCAAGTAACACTTTGATCATACCTCTTTACTACTAAGTTTTTATTGCATTAGATCAATCCTCAAACATTGCATGATTAGGATCTAATTAAATTGTGGGTTTTGGGGAGTAGATGAGGTAGTAACTATTTCCTGTTTTATTATCAAACCTTTGGGAGTTACTTCTACGTTTGCTTATATTGCCATGCTAAATTGGCTTTACGCAAAAACTGGCTTTACACAAAAACTGGCTTTACGCAAAAACTGGCTTTACGCAAAAATTGCCATGATAGTTAAATAAAATTTATTCCTTTGCAGTAGGGAAAATTGGCTTTACGCAAAAACTGTAACCATAGAGCTTTCCACCAGCCAAATATGCATGTAGTATAGCCTTATTCTTTCATTACTCTCTATGTGTTACATTGCCAGCATATTCCATGTGCTGACCCGTTTCGGGCTGCAATGTTCATGTTGCAGACTTTTCAGACGACGAGTAAGGTGCCTTTAGGTCGTGGTTCTATACTCAGTGATGCCGTTGGAGTTGATGGACTCACTTATCTTCCAAGCCTTCCGCTGTTATCGTTATTAGATGGCCTTAAGCCATATTTATTGTAATAAGTTCTCTTTGGAGACACTCAATGTAATAAGTGTGTGATTGCTACTCTGTTATAAATCCTTCAAGTACTATGCGTGTCAGCATTACTGATCCAGGGATGACTCTGAAGCACAGAGATCAGACTGTTTGAGGTCTGGTTGCTACAACACCCCAACACGGGAACGACTAAGTTAATCATATGATCAAACCTCATATCACACTCTGTAGCAAGCTTACCTCTTTCGAGCAACACTCGGGGGCTACGCACAGCCATTGGCCATGCCGCCCTTAGGGGTTACGCCCATTCGATCAACCCATTGATCACATCAGGATTATCTTTCTGGCCATACATGCTCGGTCCACCAAAAATTTATAAGGGTAGTACTGTCCACTCGGACGATTGCCCAAATCATTACCTAAAGTCATCTTCAGGACTGCAACAGAGTGAAAACGACGCTCCTCTACGGATACACTTGGCCCTTATCCTAGGCTCCAAGGCGTCTGTTTCCTAAACTTGGACTCAGAGATGGCATGTGCCGGTGTTCCCCCGGGATAATGAGTGGCCTCTCTCCGGAGATTTAGCCCACACAGTAGCCTCTCCACTCGGGTTTCATGGCACGTTCATGTCAGACCACTAATCTATCTCCTCCGGGAGACATACGAGTGCCGCCAAGTTTTTCCTTGCAGTCAACATACCCCGATCAGTCGAGAAGCACGTCCACTCGGAGAAATACCCCTTTCATGAAAAAGGGTGAAAACTAAGCTCCTCTACGGATATAATGTACTCTTACAGATACCCCTTTCACGCAAAATCTAACGGTCAATGTAAGAAGTACTACTGGAAAGATTACTCCCTGGAGTGTCCGGCTTTTTTCTACAGCCGGCAGTTTCAAAGCCGAATTCATTCACCGTGCCGAGAGCATGAAGATTTACCTGCTTGACCGAGTTCCAGGCTGAATTTATTTATCATGCGGAGTGCACAAAGATCAGTCCGACTGACTCAGCTCCAGGCTGAACTTATTTACGATGCCAAGCGCCTGAGATCCATCCGATTGACTCAATTTCATACTAAAAGATATTTACCGTGCCGACTGCAAGGAGGTTTACCGGGAGACTTAAACCCTCTGCCAGACTCATCTAGTCCGACAGAGGCACGGGGACTACACCCAGTGGGTGCACTGAGCGTGCCCCCACTAGAAGAAAACTCAGAAAGAAACATTTTGCTTGGTCAGGACTAGCTCTAGATCACTCAAGTACTACTCGACTTCTGAGTCAAGGAGAAACAAGCTAGACCAACCAGATCCTGAAGTACTACTCGACCTCCGAGTCAGAGAGGAACAAGTTCTATCAGTACCAGCTAAGAAGATTTTTAGTTCTCTCAGACCCCCGCCGACTGCCCACAGTCAACGGCGGTCTCGGGGACTACACCCAGTGGGTGCACTTAGCGTGCCCCCACTAAAGTAATCTCCACTCAGTACGGCCTGACTGATCCAAGTGGCGAACAACAAACAAACAAGTTCTAAGGCTCCTGCCGGCTACCAAAAAAATTGCTATAAGGTGAGTTTAACGCTCCTCCGCGGACATGTTTTGAGCCTTCTTCTAGGACTCAAAGCGTGAAACTCATAAGTTTGGATCTAGAACCGACTCGTATTGACGTTCCTCCGGGATAAGAATGACATCTATTTGAGAGAGCAATCCATGTGTCAATCTTGTTGCAAAGATTTAATGACACACCCATACTCTGATCACGAGTTAACCTCTTCCGAGAGATGAACGAATGCCACCAAATTGCTCCTCGCGGGCACTTACCCTAGATCAGTCGGGAAGCGAAGTGCTGGAATCCATTGAGATTTTGTTGAAACCTTGGTTGTCTGAAAGCATGATGACGGGTACCGAGTATTTCCGTAATCACTCAGGCCAAACCGTGTCTTTCACAAACTCGTTCTGCAAAATCGCAATCGATTCGGGGGCTAATGTTGGGGATACACATAACAGTAGGCCCACGAAGGATCAAAATATCATAAAGCTTGGGGTCCACACAACATCTGGGTCCAGATAAACCTCATACAGTGTACTATCCACTCGGACATATGAATGTACCATCCACTCGAAAGACAGTCAACCACTCGGTCGTATGGCTCACTCGGATATGCGAAGACCAAGTAGTCGACAAGGCAGTCGAAGCATTATTCTCATTGTGGAGGTTTCATAGTGGGCTGACATTATGGCATTCATACCCCTCTTTGTAACATAGGAGGTGAGGGGGTGGTGCACTCTATAGAAGCCACCCCCACCACTAGACTAGGCAGGCTCTTTCTTCTCTCATTCCTCCCCTGGCTCTCTCTAACCATTAGTCTCAGGACTAGCTCAGGCATGGAGATCCATTCTCCCCCTATCTCTCTCAAATACACCATGTAACACTTTGTTCATGACAGATAAAGAAAGCCTCTCCGGAGCACGAGACGTAGGGTTGTTATCTCCAACGCGAGACGCCCGAACTCGCTAAAACCACCGTGTCACCCATATGCATCTCGATAGATCATGCTCCTTTACCCTATCCCTTATTAAGGTCGGAATCGTTCCCACGACACCAAGTGCAAGGTTTATAAGAGAACGAGTAGTAGTAGTACTAGTAGTACATATCAGTGGTACGTACTATATGAGGAAGAAGGCAACAAGATGTATGTTTTGCGTGATTGTCTCTTCTTACAGGACGTGCTAGACCTAGTGGACCTCATTGTTGCAATAGGAGTACTCCCTATAATAGATGGCATGATTCAGAGTGGTGGGCAGCGGGCATAATTCGGAGTTGCTTAGTCTTAAACCCCATGAAGAAGTCCCATCAAAACGAATAGCCATCCTCTACACATGCTCCTATGTAAAATGAGTAAATGATACAAAAAGAGAAAGAGACAAAGTAAAAAAATTAACAACCTTAGATCCAGCCCTATTGTATCAGTGAATGATATTTCTATGTCGTGATTGACATGGCTATATTATTAAACATGCTACGGAGGTAGAAGCAGATTTTTATTTGTTTGCGGAGGTAGCAGCGGATGGATATTCAACGAGGAGTGAAATGATGGTTGCTTCCTCAGTGAAACATAGAGAAAGGTTGGCCTCGTGATTTGATGTCTTATTAGTCATTATTACTGCCTATACTCTTTTCCCATATATAATAACCGCGTGGTACAGTAGTGGGCTATACTTTTAATAACCATGCTCGAAGAGAAGAGGTGCATGCACCCACGCACGTAGTACTAGTAGCACTCTTTGCGTCTTTTGCGTCTTCCTCAACCACACACGTGTCATGGCGGAGCTCCTTTCTGTAAGATGATGCAACCCACGTGATAATTTGATGCGTCTAGTAGTAGTTACTTATAAATAATGGACGGTCGGGAACCACGCATGAACAGTGCTACGTCATTTATAAATAAAGTTTTTTTCTTCAGTGGCACGTACACAATATAAATAGGTTCATATGGAGAGAAAAGGAAACCACTCCACTATATACATAGCCAGGATGAGCCTACACGGTTGCTTGCTGGGGTTGCTTTCTTCACACTCTCTCGCACAAAACGACTGTGGCCACATCTCTAACATTCGGGCGGATCACGTCCGCAGGGGGAAGGGGTGGATGCTTTGTGTAGATGCAGTCACCGTTGCCGACCGCGAAAACCCATTGTCGGCATGTCCCGATCAGGGGTCCCCGCCGTTCTCCCTCACAAAGCCGGTGAGGTTGCCTTCGTCCCTTGCTCACTGCCGTGACGTGGGCAGTTGCCGCCTCCCGCCACCCTCCTCTAGGTTAAGCTACGTCCCGACATCCCTTAGGTACAACTTCCTTACAACCAGCTTGTACCACTGCCCCAGCTGCCCACATTGCTCCATGTGGATATTTCTCTACTTCTTTGCCCCGCACATACCCCTACTAGCTTCTACTATATTTGTGATGAGTTTATATCTCATCAGCTAGTCCCAGTAATCTTATATTAATCATGCTTCTTCAATTTCTTTGCCACAGGGATGCTCATCTCGATTTTGGTGAAACTACACAAAATGATCCGATGTTCAAAGGGTTGCAAACTTCATTTCTTCAGAAGCTTCAACGTTGCCAGCAAATTAAATCCTGGTTAGGGTTTATGGTTCATGGGCTAGGGACTGCATGGATTGTTTTTTCTTTAGCTGTCTCTGTTCCAAAATAAGTGTCAACTTTAGTAGTAGTACAACTTTGTACTAAAGTTTGCATAAAGTTGAGACACTTATATTGGAACGAAGGGAGTGCATATTGGCTATGATCTATCAATCATTGAGATGCAATAGCATGCATGTTAGTCTCCTTTGTATTTGATGAAATGTTGCAACGGGGCAACCTTGGATGCAAGATACATGAAACAGAAGTTGGAAGCTTCATAGCATTGTACAAATTTATCTCGCTGAGAAATTACAGTATGTACTACACTACTATGTAAAGAGTTAGGTGTCGCATGGTGTCCAGAAAATATGGTGGTAGTGTGAGAATGGTGGGCCATGTAATCACTGAGCACGTGTGTTTTCACTGCTTTCGCACTCCTTCGCTGTAAGAGTGGAGAAAATTGTAATCTAGTACCTCCTTTTGCCGAAGCGTGGGACATCCATCAGTCTACCACCTCAGTAATAATGACCGATGAGCCATCAAATCACATGGACCCAGCAGTAAGTTGGACGGACGAAGCAACCATCACTCTTGAATCCGCTTCTCCCTTCAACGCAGGCGCCAGTGAGAGGTTGCGTCCGCTGTACCCAGGCATGAATGCAGCACCAATTCTTTGGAGCGGCGTTGACCGTTTCAGGCGGGATGCGCGCGCGGGCGATGGATGGGCTTTGGGTGGGCCAGGCTGGTCAGGAGCGGGCGTGGCGGCTATCCCGACCGGACGCCCAGAAACGAGAGGATGCACCGACTCTCGCGGCTAAATCATACACTACACATCATATCTCTGTAGGAGTAGGTCAATGTGTCGCTCTCTAACACAGACACACACATGTTCATAAAATAAGAATATCGTGCGAGTGAGAAGCCACAGGAAGTGAGATACGAATGGAGTATGGACAAGAAGAGAAGAGGTGACGAATATTCCATCAAACCTGGACTGAGGAGTAGTACTCCCTCCGTCTAGGTGTTAAGTCAACTTACAAAAACCAGATATTCCCAAAATGTTTAGGTGTCGTCCATTAACTTCGCATATCAATCCCCTCCTGACCTCGTTACTAGCGAGCGTTGTTACTTACTCTACCTTGTTATCTCCCCCGGAAACCCAACGCATGGAGTGCAACTACGCGTTGATCAATCAAGAAATCAAAGTCTGCTTGCACGCGAGTTAATACGTGGCCCTAGATGGTAGCTAAAACGACATCTCTTAGTTGTTGTGATTAATTGTTGTATTTAGGGACAGAAATCAGGGCTTTGATTGGAGGAAGGACCGATCAAGTTTTTGCTTCTCCTCCAATCTGCTTGCACCTTGGTCCTGCTGCACCTTCTAACGTGACTTACACCTAGACGGAGGGAGTAGTACGAGATACGGTGGCACACTGACTTAGGTCGAATTCAAGTGCCCAAATTTTTTGGAAGAGAGCAAAGTGTACAAACTAAATAATTAAAAGACCAATATGCACTGTTGGTCATTGAACTTATCATATAAGTTCACTTTGGTCACTGTACTCAAGAATACGGTCGATACTGTCACTATATACGTGATGAGGTGATTATATGGTCACTGCGAGATCGTATAGCTCTGTATTCATCCATTTTGACCAGTCAAAGAATCCTCCTGGCGCCTTGTTAGATTAGTTTTCTCTCTCTGTCATGCGGGCCCTACCTATCATTGGGTGGAAGAAGTTGAACAAATATAAAAATATGCACGTGGGTGTGGTTCGAACACTAGACCTCACGCTTTATACGGGAAAATAGGCTAACCAGCTACACCAACCTCCAGTTGTCACTAACTAGTGGCAAAATATAGTTTTCTACCTTTAGTAGCGGCACACGCATGCAGTGCGCAGCTTGCAGTGCATGCACACGCATGCAGCGCGCCGCTTGCAGTACATGCAACCGCACTAGCACGGTCTCAAGTCGCACGCTGGCCTCTATTGCCGCATGTTCGTGCAGTACCTCACCTGTTGTCAGCTGTTCCTGTTGTTGACCCTGCCACCTGAGGTCTTCAACCCGTTGCTCTACCACTACGCCAAGTCCGAGCTCTCGCTGCTTGTGGCGCAATGCATACGAACTCCATATATGTGAGATGACATGGCCATCAATGATGATTATGATGACACCCACTCTAGGTCGCTCTACTAGCCTTGTGCACATGATTGCTGTGCGGCTGCCAAAGTACGACCCCGCGGCCTCAACTTCGTCGTCGGTCATCAGTGTGTGCATGTTGTGTGCTAACTAGTGTGTGTCTGCCCGCTGCGTGCTAGTGTGCAACTGCATGCATGTGTATTGTGTGCATGTTATAATAAGGATTGACTTAAAATAGTACGTGAGCGAATAGGGGGATCAATTGGACAGTGTTCACGAGCAGTAGCGAGATGTGTGAGATAAGATACACCGCTGGCGCTTTTAATTTTCTTATTAATTTGTTTGTTTCACACTCTGACTGGTGGGACCCAACATACTACGTGGAGAGAGGTAAGGTGACTAAGGCTGCATTACTTCTGTACTATCAACACTACTTTAAATCCCAAAAGACCTTACCACCAAAGCCACGTCACACGATTATGATTTAAATCCAAATGATTCCCACACAAAAAAACATGGCATGCTTGTCACATGAATGCAAGAATGTATAAAAGGTTATTTTCCTCTCGTTAGTCATAACATGAGGGTGGTGTAGCTGGTTAGCATGTTCGCTCATCAAACCTGAGGCCTCGAGTTCGATAACTGCACTTGAGCATAATTTTATTTTTGTTCGACTTCTTTCTTCCACCCAATGACAGAGAGAGAGAAAGTGATCTGGGGCGTTGCCAGGAGGATTCTTTGACTGGTCAAAATGGATGGATATGGAGCTATACGATTTCGTAGTGACCGTATAATCACCTCATCACGTATATAGTGACCGTATTGACCGTATTCTTGAGTACAGTGACCAAAGTGAACTTAGTAATTACTCTCAATACACCCTAGTTTCTTAGCACCCATTGTAACCCTTAGTACATATGGTGGCATACTGACTTAGGCTGAATACAAGTGCCCAAAATATTTAAAATTGGAGGATGGTGCAACCCACCTTTCTGATATTTTGACCGTGTCTAGTTCAGTTGTTGTTTAGTTCGGTGAAGGAAATATGCCCTAGAGGCAATAATAAAGTTGTTATTTATATTTCCTTATATCATGATACATTTTTATTATTCATGCTAGAATTGTATTAACCGGAAACTTGATACATGTGTGGATACGTAGACAAAACACAGTGTCCCTAGTAAGCCTTTACTAGACTAGCTCGTTAATCGAAGATGGTTAAGTCCTAACTATAGACATGTGTTGTCATTTGATGAACTGGATCACATCAATAGGTGTAACACCCCGTGACCGATGTGCCAGGTGTCCTCTAGTTATTCGTTGTTGTTGCCCTGTCATTGCTTGCCTGTCATGCATTCCATATCATGTCATCATGTGCATTTCGGTTCCATACATGTTCGTCTCATGCATCCGAGCATTTTCCCCTTTGTCCGTTTTGCATTCCGGCGCTCCTATGTCCTCCGGTGTCCCTTTCTACCTCTTTCGTGTGCGGGTGTTAAATGTTTTCGGATTGGACCGAGACTTGTCATGCGGCCTTGGTTTACTACCGGTAGACCGCCTGTCAAGTTTCGTGCCATTTGGACTTTGTTTGATACTCCAACGGTTAACCGAGGGACCGAAAAGGCCTCGTGTATGTTGCAGCCCAACACCCTTCCAAAGTGTCCCAAAATCCACCAAAAACCCCTCCATCCTCTCGGTCGTTCGATCACGATCGCGTGGCCGAAAACCGTGCTCAATTTGGAGCCTCCTAGCTCCCTCTACCTATAAATATGTGTTCCTCCCGGAATTTTCGCACAGATGAACCCCAACCTCCTCCTCCGCGCGCCGCCGGACATTTCGTCCCGCGCCGCCGGACATGTCCGCTGCCACCACCACCTCACTTCGGCCAATAGCAGGCTGCCATGTCACCCCGCCGCCGCTCTCCACCTAGCAGGAGCCGCCACCTCGCCGCGCCTCTCTCTCCTCCCCGCCGCGGCCCGTGGGGCCCGAGGCAGGCCGCCCGGGCCTAGTCACCGCCGCCGCCGTCCGCAGCCACGCGCCGCCGCCCGAGGCTGTGCCTCCCGCGTTGGCTCGCAGCCACCTCCGGCGCCGCCGCGCCCTTCGCCGGACCTCGCCGGTGCAGCGGATCCCACGCCCGCTGCCATGCCCTTCGCGCCGCTATCCGCATCCGGTGCCGCCTCTCCGCCCTTCGCCTCGTGCCGCCTCCTGGAGTGCGCCGCCGCCGTCAACCTTCGCCGGAGGTCCGCCGCCCGCGCCCTCGTCGCCGGCCATCGCCGGAAACGCGTCTCCTTGCTGGAGTCCTCCTCTCTCGCCGGATCCGGGGAAGGTGGATGAGATCCCAGAACCCCGGGAACCAAACACGCCCGCGCCAGTCCCGGATCTTCTCGTCCCGCACGTCTCCGTCCCGGGTTGACTTTCCCCGAGAGGTCGAAATTCTTCTAAGTCCGCAGATCCCAGTAATTTTATGCATATTTCATCGCATCATAACTGCATCACCGTGGCTGCGATTTGTGCGTGTAGCATATCAAAATGTTCGTCTCGATGAGTACATCATTTCATCTCATTGCATCATTTTCATATGAGCTCATGTTGATGCCCGAAATGCTATTGGAAGAGGGCTATGTGATGATTAGTTTCAGATCTGTTTCAGCAATTGCACTTTTGTCATTTTTGCCATGATTAATGTGTGCATGCTATGATCCTGAGCTTTACATATGTTTTGAAGAATGCCATGCCATCTTTACAGGGGTGTATGCCATGTATTTTTGTGATCTTTGTGGTGACTAGCACAAGCATGCAAAGTAGCTTACTCAATGATGCTGATTCCAGGGACTTAGAATTTCACTAAGTCCTTGTACTGTTATTAATTTTATGCCATATGTTCATGTTGCTACCGAGAGATCCATGCCTCTATTCAGCATGATAAGTAAGGATGTTTTGTAGATAATGTTGTGCTCTATCCATCCATGTCTTTGTTTGCAATTATGGAGCACCCTAGATTGAGTCAATAGAGCTCTATTTTTGCTATAAAATGTTCCTGGCAGATTGTTAACATGTTTTGCAATTTTGCCAAGCTTGTTGTTGTTGATCCGTGCATGCTATGTTGTTGTTCTTGCCATGTCTAGCTTCTATGCCATGTCTACTTGCTGGGTGTATGCTTAGATTATCATGCTATGCCTCGTGGTGAGTGCATCGAGATCGTAAACATGCCTACTCGTTATCTGTTTTGCCATGCACCAATTTTTTCATAGTCTGAATCTGTTTATATTTTTGCTATGTTCACATGGTTGCAATTGTATTTTCTGATCCCTTTTGGCTCATGGTCACCAAGGGACTTTTGTTGTATGCTCTAAACATTGCTTCCTGATGTTAAATTCCTGACTTGCTGTTAATTTCACTAAGTCCATAACCTGTTATCATTTGCACTTTTGCCATGCCTGTTTGAACCTGCTATTGATTGAATTAGCCGTAGCTCAGTGTTCATATTTTGTCAAGCATCTTGAGTGGATCCCTGCCATGTATTTTATTTCTATGTTGGAGTGCTGTAGTTTATTTATCTTGATGCATTTAGATGGTCTCGTGCTGTTAATCGCAGACCGGTGCCATATTTGTTTTGCTTGTCATTTCCAAAGCATGCATCCGATTCCGGTGATATTTATATTGGTTTTGACTGAAATCAACTCCTCTTTCCAGTGGCACTCTTGGTTTTCCAGGTTGAGGCCTAGTTCAATCATTCCTTTCCGAAACATGCATATGCATCGCATACCGCATCCCGCATGTCATACCATGTTTTGCATCATGTTATTTGTGCATTACACGTGGTTGATTGTGTCTCCCTTTGCTTGTGTTCTTGCTTGGGTAGAGCTGGCAGACGAGTTCGTGTTCGAGGACCGTTGAGTACGTGTATGAGGATCAAGCTAATGTCAACTCGTAGAACTTTGCAGGCAAGATGACCATACTCTCGAAATCACTTCTATCTTTGCTTGCTAGATGCTCGCTCTTTTGCTATGCCTATGCTGTGATACCTACCACTTGCTTTATAATGCCTCCCACATTGCTAAGCCAAGCCTCTAACCCACCTTGTCCTAGCAAACTGCTGTTTGGCTATGTTACCGATTTGCTCAGCCCCTCTTATAGCGTTGTTAGTTGCAGGTGAAGATTGGAGTTTGTTCCATGTTGGAACATGGATTGTTGTTGGGATATCACAATATATCTTATTATATTAATGCATCTATATACTTGGTAAAGGGTGGAAGGATCGTCCTTATGCCTGGTGTTTTGTTCCACTCTTGCCGCCCTAGTTTCCGTCATATCAGTGTTATGTTCCCGGATTTTGTGTTCCTTACACGGTTGGGTTATAATGGGAACCCCTTGATAGTTCGCCTTGAATAAAAATCCTCCAGCATGGCCCAACATTGGTTTTACCATTCGCCACCTAGCCTTTTCTTTCCCTTGGGTCGGCCAACCCAAGGGTCATCTTTATTTTAACCCCCCCGGGCCAGTGCTTCTCTAAGTGTTGGTCCAGACTGAGCGATGTCCGGAGCTACCAGGGGCAACTCTGGGCTGGCCCAGCCGACGTTTGGCTCATCCGGTGTGCCCTGAGAACGAGATATGTGCAGCTCCTATTGGGATTTGTCGGCACATCTGGGTGGCTTTGCTGGTCTTGTTTTACCATTGTCGAAATGCCTTGTAACCGGGATTCCAAGCCAGATCAGGTCTTCTTGGGAGAAAGAATATCCTTCGTTGACTGTGAGAGCTTGTGATGGGCTAAGTTGGGACACCCCTGCCGGGATTTAATCTTTCGAAAGCCTTGCCCGCGGTTATGGGCAGATGGGAATTTGTTAATGTCCGGTTGTAGAAAACATGAAACTTATCTTAAGTAAAATGCATCAACCGCGTGTGTAGCCGTGATGGTCTCTTTTCGGTGGTGTCCGGGAAGTGAACACGGTGTTGGAGTTATGCTTGACGTAAGTAGTCTTGGATCGCTTTTTGATCATAGTTTCTCGGCCGTGCTTTGCCTTCTCTTCTTGCTCTCATTTCCGTATGTTAGCCACCATATATGTTAGTCGCTTACTGCAGCTCCACCTCATACTTTTACCCCTCCTATCGCGAGGGTGTGAGATTGCTGAGTCCCCGTGACTCACAGATACTTCCAAAACCAGTTTGTAGGTGCCGATGTTACCGAGCAGGTCACGCAACCAAGCTCAAGGATGAGCTCGATGAAGATCGTGTCCTTTGTGTTGCTTCGTTCTAGTTGATCAGTAGTGGAGCCCAGTTGGGGTCGATCGGGGATTTGTGTAGCATTTGGGTAGTCTTCATTTATTTTGATTCCGTAGTCGGACCTTGATTGTATCTGGATGATGTAATGCTTTATTCATGTAATGTGTGAAGTGGCGATTGTAAGCCAACTATGTACCATTTCCCTTATTCATTACATGGGTTGTTGTGAAGATTACCTCACTTGCGACATTGCTTTCAATGCGGTCATGCCTCTAAGTCGTGCTTCGACACGTGGGAGATATAGCCGCATCGAGGGCGTTACAAGTTGGTATCAGAGCCTTCCCCGACCTTAGGAGCCCCCGCTTGATCGAATCGCTGGCGTTGTTGAGTATAGAAAAATGTTTTGAGTCATTTAGGATCATATATATATCGGAGAGTAGGATTCTTTTTACTCCCCGGTCCCTTCGTCGCTCTTGTGAGGCATCCTGACGTAGAGTTTTGACTCTTCTCTTCTCAAATTTCACTAAAAAAATTTTAGGATCACGCGGGTATCTTGGAATCGTTCCGATGGTTTTGTGACGAGAACATTGTTCTTGGTGCCTCCTGACATTTAGGGGTTGTGGCAGTGTCCCGGGGAGTTGAGCTCCGAGGTGTTGTCGTCACAAATTTATCGTTGTAGTTCTGGAATACCTGAGTTTTCGCCGACATCGAAAATCTCTTTTATGCAGTTGTTGGTGAGATAACCTTGACGCCACCCAGTACTGGGGCGGGAGTTCGGGAGTATTGCCATAACTCATATAACGGATGCTTTTCGAAGGTTGAGGTAAATGATTTCCGAAGGTTTCTTGGTTATGTGTTGAAGCATGGATACAGCTGGTTTTAGGATTGGTTAGTTTGGGTGAGATATTATGCTTCCCCTGTATCCCCTACACCTGATTGCATAACCGGAAAGTTTCGGGAGTTTATAAGCGGGAATTCAAGTAGCTCTTAGGATATCTTTTCCGACAGATGTATGATATGAAATTGGGGTTCGACGTCTAGTGGTCCGCCTATCCACGGTTGGTTTTACAGTGGTCTCGTTGTGTCTTAAAGAGTCCTTGGCTATGCTGACTCGGGGACGCTTCGTATGTCATGTGCACTGCCTTGTACATGATGGTGCTGTACGATCGAGCCCATGTAGGCCCCACCATGAAAACTTCGGACGAAATCTCTATCATATGTTTGTTCTGGCTTATTCTGCAAGCCAATCCTTGTTTTGTTTTGAGTTGTGGTATTCGGGTTGCTTCGAAGTCAAATGTTGATTCCATACCTTCCCCAAATGGTGTTCTCATACTCCGATGTGAATACTAATCCTTCTCGATAATCGAGATTGTCATATCAATCCTTTTCACCGGTGTGTTTCTCTTCAAGTGGATCCGATCATTTCAACATCCGCAAGATCAAGTATTAGTTTCTTCTGAACGATGTTTGTTTCATCCGTCTCCAAGTTTCCTTTGTTTTTCCCGCCCACCCACCCTTTTTCTTCGAGGACTAAGATATCTTAATCAAGTATCTTTTTATTGATGTGAAGTCTCTTCGTTCTTCTTAGTCAATGTTCTTACCCGGTGGTTCTCATGAAGATGCTCCACAAGATTATCATTCTTGCTCTTTTTCTCCTCCGGTGGATTCAATTCAAGCTTTGGTGTCGATCATATCCTTTTCCCTCGTTTCAAATACCTTCTCATGCCGGTGCACCTCTTAAACATCTACTTCTCGCTATTCATTTGTTCCGAAGTACTGAAGATATCTTGAAAGATTCGCGCTGCCATTCTCAATCGTTCAAGATACCTCGAGGTTGTTTTCTCATTCAAGCCATTTAATTCAACCGGTGCATTCTTCTTTTCAAGTAATCATTTCAACGGTCTATTTTTTGAGTGGGCCCTAACCCACAGGTCTTTCCCAAGATCTTAACTGACTCTTCTAATTATACCGGAGCTAACCTCAATTTCATTTCGAAGTGTGACGTACGAATGAATTTTCATCAGTTGGATGTGTTTCTCCAAGATCTCTCAATTTCTTTTCACCATTGGCTCAACCTTTCCATTCTTCATTCCGGAGTGTCTCAACAATTCATGGTGGTGTTTCTCACCGTCATTCTCACATTTGAAGACCGAAGAAGAGTTCCCCTAAATCTTGCTCTTTTCTTTTCAAGATTCATGGTTCTAGCGTATTGCCTCATCATTGGATTCGATTGTGAGAATTCTTTTCACCCACTCAGAGCTATTCAAGATTCTTTTCAGTTTGATTCTCCGAAGCCCATCATTTCAGAAGACTTATTCATTCTCAGCTTTCAGCTATCATTCTCCAAATCTTACCGGTGCATCATTCAATATTCTCTAATCAGCTCGTGATCTCTTCGTTTCAGTTGTATCTAAATCCCCTCAAGTATCCTCATTCGTTCTCTAATTCTTACCGGTGATTCATCTCTTTTCTTCGTTCATTTTCAATTCTTACGGTGCTTCTTCCAGGATTCTCTTCCATTGTTATCATATCAATTTATTCGATGTTCCAATCCTACCGGTGGTTCGTTGAAGACATTCTCAAGTTTATGTTATATGTTTCTTCATCTTTTCTACGAGAATAAGTAATATGTCAAATCCGTTGATTGTCATCAATTTAATTGGTGAAGGATAAGCATAATGTAATTCTTATTCTTGTTTCATCAAGTGAACTCAATTCCCTATTCCGGAGGCTCATCAAATTCTCGGTTTCATTTGTTTCATCTTTCTTTTCCGGAGTTCCAAGCTTTCCGCATTATATCGTCGTGAAGATTCATCTAAATCATCGCAAGGCTTCACCTTGTGTTTTCAACTTCTCTTTCCTTCCGTTTGATCATCTTTTTGTTACCGGAGTTCTTTATGGAGGTTCTATATGATGGTTCATAAAGGATTTAATTCCTTTTCGAAGTATTCATCGAGATTCTTTTCAAATGAGCTCAAGTATTCTTCATCTTGCATTACGAAGTGTAATTGTTTTTTCTCCCTTATCTTTTGAGGTGATAATATATCATTCTCCTTTCACAAGAATGGGATATTTAAACCCATCACCTTCTTCCTTGGAGTTATCTTGGGTTATATTTCACCTAAAGCCTTCCCTAAGGATTGTTGCTATTATGGTGCTTATAATTGACCCAAGTTCTCTTATCCTCCCGGTGGTATAAGTTTATCGTCTCCTTCTTGATATCAATCCAATCTATTGTTTCCGTTAGTGGCAGAATTTCACCTCATAGTTTTGAGATGTTCTCCATAAGCCCACTACAACCGTGTTCTTTTCGTTGTTGGTTTTCCAACAACTCCGTTCGAACCTTCTCCTAAAGATGCTTTTGCAAGCTCATTTAGGGTAGAACATGTTGTTTTCTTCTTCTTTCTTTTGTTTCGTCGATCCAACTTCTATTCTTTCATTCTGGAGGCATTGTGATATTGCTTTCTTCAACTATCATCCTGTTTTATCAAAGTTCATATTATTTTCCTTGCTTATCCCATTTAACCGAAGAGTTGTGCCCTTTGCTCAAGTTCTTATTCAATTATTTTTCTTTTCAATCGAAGTGCTGCCTGAAGTTGTTCTTCCTTGTTCCTCTTGGCTAACGGAGAGTTTTCAACTTCGTTCATATCTGTTGTATTATTTTCTCGAAATGGCTTAACCTTTTAAAGGTTATTTGGCTTCACTTGTTTGTCAAAGAAGCAACTTAGTTTTACCTCTTCTCTTTCTCTTCCGTTTTCCCTCCGGTGCCATTCTAGATCTCGGGACGAGATCCTCTCGTAGTGGTGGAGTGTTGTAGCGCCCCGTGACCGATGTGCCAGGTGTCCTCCAGTTATTCGTTGTTGTTGCCTTGTCATTGCGTGCGTGTCATGCATTCCATATCATGTCATCATGTGCATTTCATTTGCATACATGTTCGTCTCATGCATCCAAGCATTTTCCCTGTTGTCCGTTTTGCATTTCGGCGCTCCTATGTCCTCCAGTGTCCCTTTCTACCTCTTTTTATGTGCGGGTGTTAAATGTTTTTGGATTGGACCGAGACTTGTCATGCAGCCTTGGTTTACTACCGGTAGACCGCCTGTCAAGTTTCGTGTCATTTGGACTTCGTTTGATACTCCAACGGTTAACCGAGGGACCGAAAAGGCCTTGTGTGTGTTGCAGCCCAACACCCTTCCAAAGTGTCCCAAAATCCACCAAAAACCCCTCCATCCTCTCGGTCGTTCGATCACGACCGCGTGGCCGAAAACCGTGCTCAATTTGGAGCCTCCTAGCTCCCTCTACCTATAAATATGTGTTCCTCCCGGAATTTTCGTGCAGATGAACCCTAACCTCCTCCTCCGTGCGCCGCCGGACATGTCCGCTGCCACCGCCACCTCACTTCGGCCAATACCAGGCTGCCACGTCACCCCGCCGCCGCTCTCCACCTACCAGGAGCCGCCACCTCGCCGCGCCTCTCTCTCCTCCCCGCCGCGGCCCGTGGGGCCTAAGGCAGGCTCGCCCGGGCCCGGTCGCCACCGCCGCCGTCCGTAGGCACGCGCCGCCCGCCCGAGGCCGCGCCTCCCGCGCTTGCTCGCCGCCGCCTCCGGCGCCGCCGCGCCCTTCTCCAGACCTCGCCGGTGCAGCGGAACCCCACGCCCGCCGCCATGCCCTTCGCGCCGCCGCCCGCATCCGGTGCCGCCTCTCCGCCCGTCGCCTCGCGCCGCCTCCTGGAGTGCGCCGCCGCCGTCAACCTTCGCCGGAGGTCCGCCGCCCGCACCCTCGTCGCGAACCATCGCCGGAAACGCGTCTCCTCGCCAGAGTCCTCCTCCCTCGCTGGATCCGGGGAAGGTGGATGAGATCCACCAACCCCGGGAACCGAACGCGCCCGCGCTCGTCCCGGATCTCCTCGTCCCTCACGTCTCCGTCCCGGGTTGACTTTCCCCGAGAGGTCGAAATTCTTCTAAGTCCCTAGATCCCAGTAATTTTATGCATATTTCATCGCATCATAACTTCATCACCATGGCTCTGATTCATGCGTGTAGCATATCAAAATGTTCGTATCGGTGAGTACATCATTTCATCTCATTGCATCATTTTCATTTGAGCTCATCTTGATGCTCGAAATGCTGTTGGAAGAGGGTTATGTGATGATTAGTTTCAGATCTGTTTCAACAATTGCACTTTTGTCATTTTTGCCATGATTAATGTATGCATGCTATGATCCTAAGCTCTACATATGTGTTGAAGAATGTCATGCCATCTTTACAGGGGTGTATGCCATGTATTTTTGTGATCTTTTTGGTGACTAGCACAAGCATGCAAAGTAGCTTACTCAATGATGCTGAATCCAGGGACTTAGAATTTCACTAAGCCCTTGTCCTGTTATTAATTTTATGCCATATGTTCATGTTGCTACCGAGAGATCTATGCCTCTATTCAGTATGATCAGTAAGGATGTTTTGTAGATAATGTTGTTCTC
This sequence comes from Triticum aestivum, assembly GCF_018294505.1. Lineage (NCBI taxonomy): Eukaryota > Viridiplantae > Streptophyta > Magnoliopsida > Poales > Poaceae > Triticum > Triticum aestivum. The sequence goes on along the minus strand of NC_057794.1, from coordinate 230,953,937 downwards.
TATCCATCCATGTCTTTGTTTGCAATTATGGAGCACCCTAGCTTGAGTCAATAGAGCTCTACTTTTGCTATAAAATGTTCCTGGCAGATTGTTAACATGTTTTGCAATTTTGCCAAGCTTGTTGTTGTTGATCCGTGCATGCTGTGTTGTTGTTCTTGCCATGTCTATCTTCTATGCCATGTCTGCTTGCTGGGTGTATGCTTAGATTATCATGCTATGCCTCGTGGTGAGTGCATCGAGATTATAAACATGCCTACTCGTTATCTGTTTTGCCATGCACCAGTTTTTTCACAAAGTCTGAATCTGTTTATGTTTTTGCTATGTTCACATGGTTGCAATTGTATTTTCTGATCCCTTTTCGCTCATGGTCACTAAGGGACTTTTGTTGTATGCTTTGAGTAGCTTCATGCCATGCCTTGCCTTGCCATGATATGTTCCTGTAGCATGTATTTATCATGCTCTAAACATTGCTTCCTGATTTTAAATTCCTGACTTGCTGTTAATTTCACTAAGTCTGTAACCTGTTATCATTTGCACTTTTTCCATGCCTGTTTGAAACTGCTATTGATTGAATTAGCCGTAGCTCAGTGTTCATCTTTTGTCAAGAATCTTGAGTGGATCCCTGACATTTATTTTATTGCTATGTTGGAGTGCTGTAGTTTATTTATCTTGATGCATTTAGATGGTCTCGTGCTGTTAATCGCAGACCGGTTCCATATTTGTTTTGCTTGTCATTTCCAAACCGTGCATCTGATTCCAGTGATATTTATATTGGTTTCGACCAAAATCAACTCCTCTTTCCAGTGGCACTCTTAGTTTTCCAAGTTGAGGCCAGGTTCAATCATTCCTTTCCGAAACATGCATATGGATCGCATACCGCATCCCGCATGTCATACCATGTTTTGCATCATGTTGTTTGTCCATTGCACGTGGTTGATTGTGTCTCCCTTTGCTTGTGTTCTTGCTTGGGTAGAGCCGGGAGACGAGTTTGTGTTCGAGGACCATTGAGTACGTGTACGAGGATCAAGCTAACGTCAACTCGGAGAACTTTGCAGGCAAGATGACCATACCCTCGAAATCACTTCTGTCTTTGCTTGCTAGATGCTCGCTCTTTTGCTATGCCTATGCTGCGATACCTACCACTTGCTTTATCGTGCCTCCCACATTGCTAAGCCAAGCCTCTAACCCACCTTGTCCTAGCAAACCGTTGTTTGGCTATGTTACTGCTTTGCTCAGCCCCTCTTATAGCGTTGTTAGTTGCAGGTGAAGATTGGAGTTTGTTCCATGTTGGAACATGGATTGTTGTTGGGATATCACAATATCTCTTATTATATTAATGCATCTATATACTTGGTAAAGGGTGGAAGGCTCGGCCTTATGCCTGATGTTTTGTTCCACTCTTGCCGCCCTAGTTTCCGTCATATCGGTGTTATGTTCCCGGATTTTGTGTTCCTTACACGGTTGTGTTATAATGGGAACCCCTTGACAGTTTGCCTTGAATAAAACTCCACCAGCATGGCCCAAAATTGGTTTTACCATTCGCCACCTAGCCTTTTCTTTCCGTTGGGTCGGCCAACCCAAGGGTTATCTTTATTTTAACCCCCCCCCCCCCCGAGCCAGTGCTTCTCTAAGTGTTGGTCCAAACTGAGCGATGTCCAGAGCTACCAGGGGCAACTCTGGGCTGGCCCACCCGACGTCTGGCTCATCCGGTGTGCCCTGAGAACGAGATATGTGTAGCTCCTATCAGGATTTGTCGGCACATCTGGGTGCGCTTTGCTGGTCTTGTTTTACCATTGTCGAAATGTCTTGTAACCGGGATTCCGAGCCTGATCGGGTCTTCCTGGGAGAAGGAATATCCTTCGTTGACCGTGAGAGCTTGTGATGGGCTAAGCTGGGACACCCCTGCAGGGATTTGATCTTTCGAAAGCCGTGCCCGCGGTTATGGGCAGATGGGAATTTGTTAATGTCCGGTTGTAGAAAACCTGAAACTTATCTTAAGTAAAATGCATCAACCGCGTATGTAGCCGTGATGGTCTCTTTCCGGTGGTGTCCGGGAAGTGAACACGGTGTTGGAGTTATGCTTGACGTAAGTAGTATTGGACCACTTCTTGATCATAGTTTCTCTACCGTGCTTTTCCTTCTCTTCTCGCTCTCATTTGCGTATGTTAGCCACTATATATGCTAGTCGCTTGCTGCAGCTCCACCTCATACTTTTACCCCTCCTATAAGATTAAATAGTCTTGATCGCGAGGGTGTGAGATTGCTGAGTTCCCGTGACTCATAGATACTTCCAAAACCAGTTTGTAGGTGCCGATGTTACCGAGCAGGTGACGCAACCAAGCTCAAGGAGGAGCTCGATGAGGATCGTGTCCTTTGTGTTTCTTCGTTCTAGTTGATCAGTAGTGGGGCCCAGTTGGGGTCGATCGGGGATCTGTGTAGCATTTGGGGTAGTCTTCATTTATTTTGGTTCCATAGTCGGACCTTGATTGTATCTGGATGATGTAATGCTTTATTCATGTAATGTGTGAAGTGGCGATTGTAAGCCAACTATGTACCTTTTCCATTATTCATTACATGGGTTGTTGTGAAGATTACCTCACTTGCCACATTGCTTTCAAGGCGGTTATGCCTCTAAGTCGTGCTTCGACACGTGGGAGATATAGCCGCATCAAGGGTGTTACAATAGGAGAATGATGCGATGGACAAGACCCATCTGTCAGCTTAGCATAATGATCGTTAAGTTTTATTGCTATTGCTTTCTTGATGATTTATACATATTCCTTTGACTATGAGATTATGCAACTCCCGGATACTGGAGGAATACCTTGTGTGCTATCAAACGTCACAACGTAACTGGGTGATTATAAAGATGCTCTATAGGTATCTCCAAAGGTTTTTGTTGTGTTGGCATAGATCGAGATTAGGATTTGTCACTGTGACTATTGGAGAGGTATCTCTGGGCCCTCTCGGTAATGCACATCATAATAAGCCTTGCAAGCAATATGACAAATAAGTTAGTTACGGGATAATGTATTAAGAAACGAGTAAAGAAACTTATCGGTAATGAGATTGAACTAGGTATGAAGATACAGACGATCGAATCTTGGGCAAGTAACATGCCGATGACAAAGGGAATAACGTATGTTATCATTACTGTTTGACCGATAAAGATCTTCGTAGAATATGTAGGAACCAATATGAGCATCTAGTTTCCGCTGTTGGTTATTGATCGGAGAGGTGTCTTAGACATTTCTACATACTTCTCGAATCCATAGGGTCCGCACGCTTAACGTTCAATGATGATTTTGTATTATATGAGTTATGTGATTTGGTGACCGAATGTTGTTCGAAGTCCTGGATGAGATCACAGACATGACGAGGAGTCTCAAAATGCTCGAGAGGTAAAGATTCATATATAGGACAATAGTATTCGGATATCAGAAGTGTTCTAGGGGTACCAGGTACGTATCGGGTCACCGGAAGGGGTTCTAGGCAACCCCTGGCAAGCTATATGGGCCTAATGGGCCAAGAGTTGGACAGACCAGCCCCAAAAGGGGCTGCTGCGCCTCCTATAGGCTGAATAGGGGGGAAGGACAGGAAGGGAAGGGAGAAGGAAAGGGGAGGATTGGGCCTCCGTCTTTCCTTCCCCTCCCCCCTCTCTTTCCTTCCCCCTCCGGTCGATATGGAAGGGGGGAGGCTGACTTGGATGAGGCGCCCAAGTAGGATTACTCCTACTTGGGGTGCCCCTTGCCACCCCTCCCTCTCTCGCACCTATATATATGTGGGGGGCACAGCTAGAACACACAACACTGATTCCTAGCCGTGTGTGGCGCCCCCTTCATAGTTTACGCCTCCGGTCATATCGTCGTTGTGCTTAGGCGAAGCCCTGCGCGGATCACTACACCATCATCGTCACCACGCCATCATGATGACGAAACTCTCCCTCAACACTTTGCTGGATCAAGAGTTCGAGGGATGTCATTGTGCTGAACATGTGCAGAACCTGGAGGTGTCGTACGTTCACTGCTTGATCGGTTAGAACGAGAAGAAGTTCGACTACATCAACCACGTTGTCAAACGCTTCCACTTTCGGTCTACGAGGGTATGTGGACACACTCTCCCCTCTTGTTGCTATGCATCTCCTAGATAGATCTTGCGTGATTGTAGGAATATTTTTGAATTTGCATGCTACGTTCCCCAACAGTGGCATCCGAGCCAAGTCTATGTGTAGATGATATGCACGAGTAGAACACCAAGAGTTGTGGTCGATCATAGTCATATTGCTTACCACCAATGTTTGATTTGGCGGTATTGTTGGATGAAGTGGCCTGGACTAACGTTACATGACCATGTTCATGTGACCGGCTCCACCGACAGACATGCAACTAGTTTTGCATAAAGGTGGCTGGCGGGTGTCTATTTCTCTAACTTTAGTTGGATCGAATTTGACTATGTCCGGTCCTTGTTGAAGGTTAAAACATCACACTTGACCAAAAATCGTTGTGGTTTTAATGTGTAGGTAAGAACGGTTCTTACTAGAAGCCCGTACCAGCCACGTAAAACTTACAACAACAAAGTAGAGGATGTCTAACTTGTTTTTGCATGGCATGTTGTGATGTGATATGGTCAAGACATGATGTAATATACATTATTGTATGAGACGATCATATTTTGTAGAAGTTATCGGCAACTGGCAGGAGCCTTATGGTTGTCGCTTTATTGTATGGAACGCAAACGCCATGTAATTACTTTACTTTATCACTATGCGTTAGCGATAGTTGTAGAAGCAATAGTTGGCGAGACAACCACGATTCTATGATGGAGATCAAGGTGTCAAGCCGGTGACGATGGAGATCATGACGGTGCTTTTGAGATGGAGATCAATAGGCACAAGATGATGGTGGCCATATCGTGTCACATATTTTGATTGTATGTGATGTTTATCTTTTATGCATCTTATTTTGCTTAGTACGGCGGTAGCATTTTAAGATGATCCCTTGCTAAAATTTCAAGGTATAAGTGTTCTCCCTGAGTATGCACCGTTGCGACAATTCATCGTGCTGAGAGACCACGTGATGATCGGGTGTGAGAAGCTCTGCGTTCACATACAACGGGTGCAAGACAGTTTTGCACATGCGAAATACTCGGGTTAAACTTGACGAGCCTAGCATGTACAGACATGGCCTCGGTACACTGGGGACCGAAAGGTCAAATTTAAATCATATAGTAGATATGATCAACATAGAGATGTTCACCATTGAAGACTACTCCATCTCACCATGATGATTGGACAGGGTTTAGTTGATATGGATCATGTGATCATTTAGATGACTCGAGGGATGTCTATCTAAGTGGGAGTTCTTAAGTAATATGATTAATTGAACTTAATTTATCATGAACTTAGTCCTAATAGTTTTTGCATATCTATGTTGTAGATCAATAGCTCGCGTTGTAGCTCCCCTATGTTTTTGATATGTTCCTAGAGAAAACTAAGTTGAAAGATGATAGTAGCAATGATGTAGACTGGGTCCATGATCTGAGGATTATCCTCGTTGCTGCATAGAATAATTATGTCCTTGATGCACCGCTAGGTGATAGACCTATTGCAGGAGCAGATCTAGACGTTATGAACGTTTGACAAGCTCGGTATGATGACTACTTGATAGTTTAGTGCACCATTCTTTACGGCTTAGAACCGGGACTTCAAAAACATTTTGAATGCCACGGAGCATATAAGATGTTCCAAGAGTTGAAATTGGTATTTCAGACTCATGCCCGTGTCGAGAGGTATGAGACCCTTGCCAAATAATTTGCCTACAAGATGGAGGAGAATAGCTTAGCTACTGAGCATGTGCTCAGAATGTCTGGGTACTACAATCGCTTGAATCAAGTGGGAGTTAATCTTCCAAATAAGATAGTGATTATAGAGTTCTCTAGTCACTATCACCAAGTTACTAGAACTTCGTGATGAACTATAATATGCAAGGGATGACAAAAACGATTCCCAAGCTCTTTGCGATACTAAAATCAGCGAAGGTAGAAATCAAGAAATAGCATCAAGTGTTGATGGTTAACAAGACCACTAGTTTCAAGAAAAGGGCAAGGGAAAGAGAGGGAAACTTCAAAAAAAGGAATGGCAAGAAAGTTGCCACTCCCGTGAAGAAGCCCAAAGCTAGACCCAATCCTGAAACTGAGTGCTCCTACTACAAAGGAAATGGTCACTGGAAGCGGAACTGCCCCAAATACTTGGCGGATAAGAAGGATGGCAAAGTGAACAAAGGTATATTTGATATACATGTTATTGATGTGTACTTTACTAGTGTTTATAGAAACCCCTTGGTATTTGATACTGGTTTAGTTGCTAAGAGTAATAAATCGAAACAGGAGTTGCAAAATAATAGAGACTAGTTAAGGACGAGGTGACGATGTGTGTTGGAAGTTATTCCAAGGTTGATATGATCACCATCGCAAACTCCCTCTACCTTCGAGAGTAGTATTGAACCTAAATAAATGTTATTTGGTGTTTATGTTGAGCATTAATATGATTAGATCATGTTTATTGCAATACAATTATTCATTTAAGTCAATGAATAATTGTTGTTCTATTTATATGAATAAAACCTTCTATTGTCATACACCCAATGTGAATGGTTTATTGAATCCCGATAGTAGTGATACACATATTCATAATATTGATGCCAAAAGATGCAAAGTTGATAACGATAGTGTAAGTGCATCTAGTGCCACCCCTAGTTGGTTTTGGAGTATTGATGACAAACTTGGTTGAGGGACTAATGTGTTTGTGAGAATTGCAGGATAACATAGGTAGTAGTCCCTCATTGATTCAGTTTACCTACTAGAGATGACCCCTAAAAATGTGTGAAGCCATTGAAGACATTGGTGGTCTGTGAAGAGTTTCATAGTGAAGACTATGACATGAGAAGACATCGTATGAAGACTATGGATTGCAAAGACATAGTTGTTTCGTAGCTTCCTTTTCTTCTTTGTTGAGTCATAGGAACCACCGTACTGTTAAGTGGGGTCTAGGTGAACAAAGTCAGAGTGACTGAAGTGATGCTCAACCAAATCCTATGTCTTCAAGCAAAGACAATGAGAGCAAATCTTATCCAGAGCTAGATAAGTCAGCTTTACTTGTAGCCCAAGTCAAGCTGTCATGTGAGTTTGAAATCTGACCGTTGGACAAGTGTCAGTTCCTTAGTGACCCAGGGTCATTTCGGACAAATCAGGTCGGGTTGCCTCCTGGCTATAAATAGACCACCCCTACACCATAAATTGGTGGCTTCATAGAGTTAGTGCACGGCTTTTATCGTTTGAGAGGAACCCACCTCCGAAGTCTTTGAGAGAGAAATCCTTGCGAGGACAAAGCCCTAAACACCCAGAGCCAAAGAGTCTTAGGCATCACTGAAGTATTTCTGTCTGCGTGATCTGAAGATTTATTACAGTTGAGGACTATGAATCCTCTAGCCGGTTAGGCGTCGCGTTCTGTGCATCCAAGAGTCATTGTGGATCGCTGGTGAACGAAGTCTGTGAAGGTTTGGAAGTGTACCTTGAAGACTTACTAGAGTGACTGGGCGAGGACTTTGTGTCCTTAGCTCAAGGGGAATAAGGTGAAGATGCGGTCTTCTGAGTTGAATCTCAGCCTCCCTAACCAGATGTACAATTGTCACATCAACTGGAACTAGTCCAACAAATACGTGTCCTCACCAAGCAACTAGTTCTATCCTTTACCTCTCTTTACTCACTGCTTGTCTTCGTGAAGTCATTGCCTACTTGCATGATATGATTGACTTCACTGTGTGAAGATTGTTGTTGATTAGCTTCATACTATCTTCCATCTTGATCCATACTACCTAGCTGTTGATAGTCTTCGTGCTTTCACTTCATTGCTTACTTGACTATGGCTTGTCTAGTGTAGTCTACCTTTTGCTACATATTAATAGGTTCTGTTCTACTGTTTGTCTTCAAAGCTGTCGTGTTTTGAAGACTTTCATAAAAATCGCCTATTCACCCCCCTCTAGTCGATAACTAGCACTTTCAATTGGTATCAGAGCAAGGTGCTCCCTTGTTCTGTGTGATTCGTTTTAACCACCTGGGGTTTTAGCTATGTCGACTGCAGGGATAATTAAACTCTTCGCTGCATGCCCTGTCTTCGATGGCACTGATTACCAATACTAGAAGAATAAGATGCGCATGCATCTTGAAGCCATTGATGTCGACCTCTGGTATGTCGTCAATAACGGCGTTCCCAAGGCCGGTGAAGGCGTCACCCCAGCTGATGCATCTTGAAGCCATTAATGTCGACCTCTGGTATGTCGTCAATAACGGCGTTCCCAAGGCCGGTGAAGGCGTCACCCCAGCTGATGTCAAGAAGTTCATTCAACTGGATTCTACTGCCAAGAACATCATCTGTGGTCATATGACCAAAGGACAGTATGGCCGTGTGAGTGCTCTAGAAACTGCGAAGCTAGTCTGGGACTGGCTCTCCAAGATCAATGAAGGCATCTCAACCCAAAGGCATCTCAACCCAAAGAGACTCAAGGATCCATGTTCTTCACAATCTCTTCAACCACTTCAAGGGAAATGACAATGAGAATGTTCAACTGACGTTTGATCGCCTCACTAACATCACAAATGAGCTTCATGCATTCGGCGCCACGGAGATCACCAAGCATGAAATCGTCAAGACACTCTTGAGATCACTCAACAGCTCATTTGACACCCTGGTCCTGATGATTCAAGAACGCTCTGACTTCAAGACTCTCAATTCGTATGACATACTTGAAAGGCTCAACACACATGAGTTCCAGCTATCTGAGAAAAGAGATATCTATGGTCCCAACTATGGCCGAGCTCACGCTTTGAAGGCAAAGGCTGTTTCCTCATCTGAAGAAGAATCTGATTGCAGTTCTGAGGATCCTGAAGACATTGGAAAGGAACTTGCCATGCTCGTGAAGAAGTTCCAAAGGTTCACCAGGAAGAAAGGCTCCAGACAGTCTCCAGGATCCAGCTCAAGAAATGATGAAGCTTCCTCCCATGACTACAAGAAGAGAACATGCCACAAGTGCAAGAAACCTGGTCACTACATCTCTGAATGTCCTCAATGGGACAATGAGAACAACAAGAAGAAGAAGAGCAAGGAATATGATTCTGATGATAAGAAGAAGAAGAAATCTTCAAAGTCTTCTTCCAAGTTTTCGTCGAAGTTTTCATCACACAAGAAGAGCTCATCTAGCAAGGGTCATGCGTTTGTTGGCAAGGAAATGGATTCAGAGGAGGAGTCTGCATCTGAGGAGGTGGAGATGGAGTTTGAAGAGGAATCTGATTTAGGCGTGGCAAGCCTGGCTTTAGCTTCAGCATACATCGCCAAGTCCATCTTCGATACTGAAGACGATGGCCTCTTCACCAACGCTGATGCTAATGAGGATGACTCTGCTCCCACCTACTACTTCATGGCACGTGGTGCCAAGGTAAACTCATGCGATGCTCACTATCAAACATCTAGTGAAGATGACTCTGAATGTAAATCTAAACCGAGCTACAAACACTTGCTAAAATTGCAACACAGCAACAGACTGCTATGGAACATATTCAAAAGCTGTTAGACAAAAGCAATGACCTGTTGGACGCGAAAATGACTCGAACTCAGTCCTTAATTGAAGACATTAAAAATCTTCGTGTTAAGTACGAAGAGCTTGAAAGTCGTCATGAAATGATCTCAACTACTCATGAAAAGCTTTCCTACGATTATCTTCAAAGGAAGCAAGAACTTGAGAACTAGAGAGCGGCTCATGAAGATCTTCAAAAAGAGATTGAGCCACTTCGCTCTCAACAGATAAGTTCTGCTCAGGAAGGATTTGAACCATCGTGTCTAAAATGCCTTTAGAGTGATAATGCTACTTCTGTTGTTGGATGTTCTACTGCTACTACTATTGCAATATTTTCAATTGCTGATGTGGTAACTAACCCCTCTGCTGAGGATACCACTACTATTGTTGATGAGAATGCCAGGTTGAAGACATTGCTTGAGACAGGAATGTACAAAAGTCTCAAAGGGCATCATACACTATATGATGTCCTCAAGAAATAGATTCTGCACCGAAGCCCTAGGAAAGAGGGTGTTGGGTTCGAAAGGAAAATGAACGTCGATGGTTCTTACTGGAAGCCTTAGCAGTACCCCAAAACCACATGGGTTGCTGCAAAGGGACCTTCAGTGGATCCATCTACCTTATCTGGCTTCACTTGTGCTAACCCGATTATCATTAATGAATCCTTTGGTGCAAACTATAAAATGTTTGAGAATGAGAATGGTGAAGTGTTTGCCAGGTATATTGGTACTAACTGTAGGAATGGACCCCCTTTAAAGAAGATCTGGGTGCCCAAGAGTTGTCTTGAAAATCTTCAAGTGAATGTCATCATGACACCACCTGGGAAGAAGACAAACCCCAGAACAAAGGCTTCATACAGACAGAGGACTCACCAGAGTTACCCTAACACAAATGTTTTGCAGGGAAACCATACTCAGGCCTATGAATATGAGCGTGTTTCATCAAACCGCCATGTTCATCAGACCAAGAGCTACTCTGCTTATTCTTATGAGTATTATTCACCTTCCGCAAGACTATTTGCTAGGGCTCCAAAGCAAAAGTTCTCAGATGCTGCACTTAGACCTATTGCTTCGAAGCCACCCCTGAAGATGTGGGTGGTTAAGAAAACTTAACTCTCTTTTGCAGGGAAAGGTCTAGAGCTAGAATTCAAAGGCGTCAGATGCTATTACTAGGGACCTAAAACATCTTGTGGGGCGCAAGATAAAATGCCCAAATGGTCTTACTATGTATTTTGTTCCTGAATCGCTTGCCAATCATCCTATCAGTCCTAACCATGATCCGAGATTTCACAATCCGCTTGTCTGTCAAATGTTTATGCTTCACAATACCCTTGGTGAAGCCTATCCCCCTAACTGCACTTTAGGGTATGACACCAGCTGCTTTAGAATGGATTATTAACAGTGGATGCACTAACCACATGACCGGCGATCGAAGTGTTCTCATGGACTCAACCTTACGTACATCTGACAAGAGTCACATCACATTTGCTGACACTGGTAAAAGCAAGGTATTGGGTCTCGGTAGAGTTGCAATCTCAAAGGATCATCACATGGATAAAGTGATGCTTGTTGAATCCCTTGGTGTCAACTTAATGTCTGTCTCAATGCTTTGTGACTTAAACATGATTGTGATATTTGGAATATATTGTTGCCTTGTTCTAATGGAATATGACAAGTCTCTAGTATTTGAAGGGTACCGAAAAGGTGATCTGTACATGGTAGATTTCTCAGCAGGACCATAGTTGGCCGTATGTCTTCTAGCAAAAGCTTTAGAGTGCTGGCTCTGGCATCGGATGCTAGGGCATGCTGGCATGAGAAACTTGTACACTCTCGCGAAGAAGAATCATGTCGTAGGCATCGAGGGTGTCAAGTTCAAAAAGGATCATCTGGGTGGTGCCTGCGAAGCCGAGAAGATGACTAGGGCCAAGCATCCTTCGAAGACAATCATGACGACATCACGTCCCTTCGAGGTGCTTCACATGGACCTATTCGGCCCTACTCATTACTCCACACTTACTACCACTGCTTGTCTCTATGGATTCGTTATTGTTGATGATTACTCTAGATATACCTGGGTGCATATAATTCTCTACAAGACTAAAGTGCAGGATGTCTTCAGACGATTCGCAAATCGTGCCATGACAAACTATGGCATCAAGATCAAGCACATCAGAAGTGACAATGGGATAGAGTTCAAGAACACAGGTCTTGACACTCATCTTGATATATTGGGCATCACTCATGAATTCTCAGCTCCATACACACCTTAGCAGAATGGCATCATGGAGCGCAAGAACAGAACACTCATTGAGATGGCTCGAACGATGCTTGATGAGTACAAGACTCCAAGGAAGTTCTAGCCTGAAGCTCTTGATACTGCATGCCACATCATTAACCGTGATTATCTTCACAAGCTTATGAAGAAGACATCCTATGAGCTCCTGACTGGTAAGAAGCCAAATGTAAGTTACTTCAGAGTATTTGGTTCTAGGTGCTGGATCGAGGATCCATATCACACTTCAAAATTTGTGCCAAAAGCACATGAAGGTTTTATGCTTGGTTACAGAAAGGATTCGCACTCCTACAGAGTCTTTAACCTCTTTCACGACAAAGTGGTTGAACCTATGGATGTGCGGTTCGATGAGACTAACGGCTTGCAAAGAGAGCACCTGCCAAATCTGCTAGATGAAGTCTCACCAAGTGAATCCATCAAGCTTATGGGTACTGGAGAAATCATACCTTCAGAGGCACAGGCTGAAGAGGAACTTATCATTTCTGCGCCTAATCAACCTGAAGACAATGCTCAGCCTGACGTCAATGCTCAAAATGAAGACAATGATTAGCAAGAGCAAAATCTTCGTCCAGTTCATCCTCGTGTTGCAAATGAAGTACAAATTGAGAAGATAATCGATAGCATCAATGCACCTGGTCCCCTTACTCGCTCAAGAGAAACACAACTAGCAAATTTCCGTGGGCACTTTGAATTTGTGTCCTTGTCTGAACCCAAGAAAGTTGCTGAAGCCTTCATGGAACCTGAATGGATTTAAGCTATGCAAGAAGAGCTTCAATAGTTTGAGCTAAACAATGTATGGGAACTGGTCAAGCGTCCTGATCCTCGCAAGCACAATATCATAGGCACAAAATGGATCTATTGCAACAAACAAGATGAGCATGGTCAAGTTGTCATAAACAAGGCTCGTCCCGTTGCTCAAGGATATACTCAAGTTGAAGGAATTGACTTCGATGAAACATTCGCTCCGGTGGCTAGGCTTGAAGCCATTCGCATTCTTCTAGCCTATGTCAACCATCACAACATCCTCCTATATCAAATGGATGTGAAGAGTGCATTTCTCAATGGCAAGATTGAAGAAGAAGTGTATGTTGCACAACCACCTGGCTTTGAAGATCCAAAACATCCTGATATGGTTTACAAGCTCAACAAGGCACTGTATGGCCTCAAACAAGCCCCTCGTGCTTGGTATGACACACTCAAAGATTTCATGAATTGCAAAGGTTTCAAACCTGGTTCCCTGGATCCCACTCTCTTCATGAAGACATACGATGGTGAACTGTTTGTGTGCCAGATCTATGTGGATGCCATTCTCTTCGGTTGCACTGACAAAAGATATAGTTATGAGTTTGGACACATGATGCAAGAGCAATATCAGATGTCCATGATGGGTGAGTTGAAGTCCTTCCTTGGTCTTCAAATTTGTCAGCAAAGCAACGACATCTTCATATCTCAAGAGAAATACCTCAAAGATTGCCTGAAGAAGTTTGGAATGCAAGATTGCAAGGGATACACGATGCCAATGCCAACCAAAAGTCATCTGGGCCCCGACGACAATGGTAAAGAGTTCGATCAAAAGGTATACCGCTCCATGATTGGTTTTTTACTCTATTTGTGTGCATCTAGGCAAGATATCATGCTTAGCATTTGCATGTGTGTCCGATTCCAAGCGGCACCAAAGGAGTCGCATCACTTAGCTGTGAAGCGAATTCTTCGATATTTGGCTTACACTCCAACACTAGGATTATGGTATCCAAAGGGCTGAGAGTTTGATCTAGTTGGATTCTCAGATGCTGATTATGCTGGTGACAAGGTTGATCGCAAGTCTACATCAGGCACATGCCACTTTCTTGGACGATCTCTTGTCTGTTGGTCTTCAAAGAAGCAGAACTGTGTGTTTGTCTCCACTGCTGAATCTGAATACATTGCTGCTGGATCGTGCTGCACTAAGCATCTATGGATGAAGCAAACTCTCAAGGACTATGGCATCCATCTGAAGCATGTGCCACTCTACTGCGACAATGAAAGCGCTATCAAGATTGCCAACAACCCAGTTCAGCATTCGAAGGCAAAGCACATTTAGATCCGTCATCACTTTCTCAGAGATCATGTCATGAAGGAAGATATAGATATCATTCACGTCAACACTGAGGAGCAATTGGCAGATATCTTCACAAAGCCCTTGGATGAGAAAAGGTTTTGCAAGTTGTGGTGTGAGCTAAATATCTTAGAATCCTTGAACGTCCTGTAGTTGGACACACATCCTAACGCTTACGCATGAGATGACTTAGATGTGCAACACACGAAGTAACGTATATCTTCAAATAATGAAGACATACATTCTAAGTGTGAATACGTTAATGCGGAAATTGACTTCGGAGCGCCATGATAATTGTGCGCCATGTCTGGGTCTAATACTTCCTATATGGTGGGTAATGCCACCACCAAACTCTTGTTTGAAGTGTTTTCAATTGGCATCACATTTGCATAATCTTCACATTTGGATTTTGTCTTCAACATTGATTCGACTTCATGTTTATCTTCACAATGTTGATTTGGTATCATATTGTTATATACATATATTGGTGTTCTGTCCTCTACAACATTCACTTATAGCTATGTCTCCATGTTTGAATCTTTTGACCTAAGTGAATGTGATCGGACCCTAACCTCTTCTATGCTTCTACCCCAAATTCTATCTATCCAATTCATATGCATTCTATTGAAACTGTCAAATGTCTTCTCTGCGTCCTTGTCAGCAGAAGATACATAGACAAAAATTGAATCTGTTTTAAATGCTATATCCTTATTGCCTGAAACCCGAAGAAGCCGGAACGACCACCCGACAGTCCAGGGGTGCGTGGCAACCGGGAACAACCTCCAATGTGTTGCATGCTTGCCACGTGTCCCTCATATGTGAACCGCTAGGGGCACCTGCGTAATTGCGCTGTGCTATCGCTTTCCTTATAAATAGACATCACATCGCGGTCAAAAATCATTCTCCCACCTCTCCACCTCGCACAAACCCTAGCGCCACTGCTAGCCCTCGACGACACCGGCGACAAACTGCTTAGCTGGCGCGACCTCACCGACGTCATCCTCACGCCGGCCGCGGACCTTGTCTCCTCCATCACCGCCGTAGGTGTCTTCCATCGCCAAGTTAGGGCACGGCAGATTGAAATTCTCGGCCTCCAACTCCACTCCGTCTAGCAGTTCTTCGTGTGGTAATTAAAACTTACCTTTTTACTGCCTTTTTGATATGATAGATCCATCCTTCTCCACCAAAAGTGGTTTCTAAACCTACAAAGTTGGATCTATCCTATTCTACATCTCAGAACATGCCTAGCATATCCACTTATGCTTCACTACTAGTTAGATTCCTCACTTGTACCTATTCTTGGATTCATACAAATCTGGAACCAACTCTCAACAAATAAGTGAATGTCTTCGCGTCATGAGGTCAATGTCTTCAAACTGATTTATCTTCAAAATTTTCTGAGAATGCATATGACCTCTTCCCCTTCCCTCGCATCTGTAATGCTGTCACAGGTACATGTCCATGGGAGAATCCCTTGGTTCTCATAGTCTGCATTCATTTGCAGAGTCCTTACAGTGTCATGTTCATTCTCCTGAAGCCAGTTCCTGTCTGACCAGCAGACGGAAGCGTTTGCAAGTTCTGAAGCCATTCAGTTAAACCTCATGGCGACAGAAAAGTCAACAAGAAAGGGCGGCAGACAGCGCCGTGGGGATATAGCCAAGGACCTGCCAATAGATCTCTTTGAACTATAAACGTCAGATCCTGAAGAAACCTATGGTGAACGCAAGACTCGAATCCAATGGATTCGCAGATACTGGGCTGAACAATGGTTTCTGTACAGATTTGTGAATGCAGAGTGTGCTGAGAAAAACGCCATCAAGCGAGCATGGGGAGACATAATATACCAAGGTCTGCAACCCAAGTCCAAGCCCGAAGCTATTGCTCAAGGCTTCTACCCTTGCATGGTCCGAGGACCTCAGCCTGAAGATGCCGACCCATCCAGTCTGCTATGATGTCGTGACGACAATCTATTCAAGCGCAAATTTTAGTTTGCCAAAGAGTCTGCCAAGAAGAACAAGAAGCAATTTGGCCTCAACTTCAACGCTGGTCCACCTGCTCCATGGGTTGATGGCACACGTGAGGCTGAACCCAATGAGATAGGCCCCTTCTACAATCTTGAAGGTCTCATCTCTCACGTTGCTGTCCAAGGGGCTGCCATGGATCACTCAGCTGGCGACGCGGATTCTAAATAAGTGCCAGCCCCACCAAAGCAGAAGCAGAAGAAATCAAAGGCTTCAAAGCCCTCTGCAGCACCGAAAGTTTCGCGTGCGAAGCCTTTGGCCACTGCACCTCCTGAAGCAAGTGTGCAGTCTGAAGATCTTTCTCGCATCTCCAAGAAGACCGAGAAGTCTTCAAAGCAGAAGAAGCCCATCCAGCGCTCTGGGCAAGAAATAACCCCAGATGATATTTTGCGGAATGAAGAAGCCACCATTGATCTGTCCAGCGACGACGATCTTGGTGATGATGCTCTTGAGATGCTCATAAAGAGCAAGGAGGAGACGGAGATCTTCAACGATCTACCCCTCTTTGATGTGGATATTTTGAACAACTTCATTGATGAATGGTTTGAAAACCCCAGCATCAGCATCGATGACCTTGAGCTTCCAATTGGCATCAGTGTCTCTTTCCATAGTTCCATTGCTAATGAGCTGGCTCTAGCTCAGAAGATCGTTGAACTAAAAAACAAGATTGATCATGAGAAAGCTCAATTCTAGAGGAACATGGCCAATCTCAGAGTGGCTGATGTTCAAAGCTTCAAGAAGATGTTGCATGAGCTCAAAGAACAGTTTCACCAGAAACGTGAAGAAGCTAAAGGTTCAAGAGAGCAAATGAAATACTTCGCTGAGAAAAGTGTGCAAGCGCACAATGAGGCTGAAAAGCGTAAGGCACTTGGACGTCCTGGCATCGACCCCAAGTTGGCTGCCAAAAAGAAGAAGCCTACTGTGGCCCAAGCTGAAGCATCAGGGCGGGAAGCACCTCGCATTGTCTTCCCTGCCAGCATGACAGTCTCGAAGCCTAAAGTCCCCACAACTGCTTTAGAACTGAAGAAGACAAGGGCAGCTGAGGCCGAATCTAGAAAGCGCAAGAACAAGAATGCCACTGATGATGCCCCACAGACCAAGAAGCGGAAGACAAAGTCTTGAGAGAAAGATCGGGCTGCTCGCTCAGAGATCCTAGTTGTCTAGCCCATCTCAGTTGCTCGTCCTGCATCCTCCAACCAAGAACGACAGCTAGTACTTCATGAGCCTGCTTTCACAAAGGCTCCTGAAGCTGAAGACATTCCAGCTGTTGACCCCATCACAGCTAAAGACATTGGTCATCACGACAATGTAGATGATGATGAAGTCCTTCCTTAGATCGAGCGCCAACCGGTATCATTGCATGTTCTCACGAACAACGAACTCATCAGCATTGGGCATCCATTGACGCTAATTGCTGAGGATGCATCGTGGGCTGATCACCCCCAAGACACACCAAGCCAAGACACACCCAGTACCCCCTCCTCAAGTTACCACTCTAGTACTTGATGATGACAATTACATGGTGAAGACCACCCCATCTCCAAAGGCGTCGCCCGCATTATGCAGGCTTCGCAAAGGCCCTTGGCCACAGATCGCCATGCTGAGCGTTCCAGAAGGAGAAGTGCAAAACAACTCAGTGGCACGACAAGTGTTTACTGACGCCACTCCAACTGCGAACATCTCTGAGTCTGAAGCAGAAGCTACTGAAGACATTCCGGCTGCATCAGCCGATGACCAACAAGAATCCCGACAAGAAGAAGAGCGAGTTGCCACACCCCCTACCAACCAAGATGTTGTTCTTGAGGAGAACGAGTCAGTGCCCAACCCTCCATTTACACAAGTGGAGGTTGAAAACACTGTGGCGGCCACCAACAACACTACTGAAGCGAATGACATTGTCAGGGCTGAAGCTAATGTGGCGCTTGCAATGAATGTGGTGCCGGAAGTAAATGTTGCACCTGAAGTCAATGTGCCTCTTGAAGCCCAAGTCAATGCCTCTGCTCCTATACCGCCTCCAAGGCCTCACACCATTGACCAAGCATTCGATCATGGTCAACTTGTCACTGTCAGCTGGCCCATTCTAGTTCCTCCACCTGCTCCTGGACCGTAGTTTGACTATCATGTGGAGCACATGCCTCAGGTCCAGAAGCCAAAGCCTAGGCTGCCAAGGTTTCCATGTACCGTGACTTCGCCAGGATCGTTCAATGTGAATGGCTTAAAGGCACACAACACCTTCTTTGATAGTGCCAAGAACCCATACTCGCACCCAAGAATTTCATCAGATCCGTTATGGAGCTATCAGCAGCGCAGTTATTATTCTTGTGTCTTATACAATCAAGGGCGCATTTTCCCCATATGCATCTAGATTGTGAAGCCATGTCTGGCCTGCCCTGCTTGGAAAAGCCCTAGACTGCTTCAGAGATGTTGGCCTTCTACGGTTTGTCACTGATAAAGAGCATTGGAACAAAGAGTTTCTGCTGTAGCTCTATGCCACTCTTCACATTCGTGGCTACAACAGGGATCCGAAGACTTGGGTCCTTGAGTGGATGACAGGAGATGTGCACCATGAAGCCAAAGCTCAAGATATCACCGAGCTTACTCCCCTGCCCACTCCAGGTGAATACTATGAACCTGGTTGTTAGTTGCACATCAATGCATTAGAGAGCATATTTCAGAAGCCTGAGCCAAACATGAGTCAAATGCTCAGCATGATGAAGCCACTGCCAAGCGATGCTTAATATCCAACGAAATTCCTTGTTGAAGACCTAGAGTATCTGCCCCGCACCATTTATCATATCATCAGGCGAACTCTATGGCCTGTCAAAGGACATTCTCCTATAGCAAAGCTTGAAGGAGCAATGAAGACATTGGTTTTCTATATCCTCAATGGCATCAACTTCAATTCTCAAGATTTCTTCATCAGGAAACTTGCCGCATCTGGCTCTGATCTATTTGGTCTAAAATTTTATGCTCCATGGGTAATGCGCCTCATCAAGCTTCACTCTTCTGTCAACTATTAGCCCTCTGTGCAATCATCTCATCTTCTTGCCAGAGGTTGATCTGTGTGTTGAAGCTATCTACCCTGAACCTGCCAAGGATCCTATATATCTTCACAATGCAGATAACCAAAGCTTCACGCAACCTATTGAAGGAGTTCTTGCTGCAACTCGTCTTTATCCTCTGGCTGGTAAGACTCGTGCACCTCGTCGTGCAACCACTGAAGCCACTGAAAGCACTATTGCTCAAAGGCCTCGGAAGAGATCTCGCGATCTCAATGACCTAAAGCTTCTCGTGGCATTACATCAAAAATAGGATAAGCATCATGACTGGCTCTAGTGTCAGATGCAGAGCCTCTTGGTGGACGTTAACCGCATCCGAAATTTTGCCACCAAGAATGCCTTTGTCACACATGAAACCTGTCGGCGGTCGTGGAAGAGTCTGACATTGCTAAGCTCTGAAGATGATCTTCAACAGGATGGCTTCATAGAGCGATTCAAATTTGATTCCACTCCTCCCAGGAACGCTCTCTTGCGTCGGACTCCCTCACTCGAAGACTCTGAGTACTCCTCCTCGGCAGCCACTGTCGATGCCAGAGTTGTCAACGACGAAGATGATGTTACTTCACCAACTACAACTTCGCCGCGAATCGATACTGCACCAAGCTCTTCTGCTCCACCGGACTCCAACATCGACCCTGCAACTTCACCTACTCATGGGAACGAGTAGAAGCTCTATGTCTTCAAACCTTTTTGGTCCTTACTGACAAAAGGGGGAGAAGCATATGAGTTGATAGTCTTTAAGCGGGTCCTTATGGGTGGTTGATATACTTTTTGCCAAGTGTTTACAACTCTCTCTTTTGATACTTTTGGTTCTTTGAGTTGTAACACTTAAACTTGATGGTTGTCTGCTACCTTTTCTGTTAACTATGTGATGCGATGATAAATTCCGCATGTGCGATGATAAATTCCGCACGAAGTCAATTCGCAAACGTCCATTTTTCATTATGCATGTCATTATCTTCATTATATCTTTTCATGCATGACGAGTTGTCTTCATAAGTTTAAGAGGATCTCCACGAGTAAAACCTGCCATGTGCATTTGCATTCAAACGCAAACTATTTATATGCACATCTTTAGGGGGAGCCTTTTGCTACTTATGAAGACAATACTTTATCCTTACAATTTCACATACTTTTATCCCCGTTAAAAACTTCAACCAGTTTGTCATCAATCACCAAAAAGGGGGAGATTGTAAGTGGATCTAGTGCCACCCCTAGTTGGTCTTGGAGTATTGACGACAAACTTGGTTGAGGGACCAATGTGTTTGTGAGAATTGCAGGATAACACAGGTAGTAGTCCCTCATCGATTCAGTTTACCTACCAGAGATGACCCCTAAAAATGTGTGAAGACATTGAAGATATTGGTGGTCTCTGAAGAGTTTCACATTGAAGACTATGACATGAGAAGACATCGTATGAAGACTATGGATTGCGAAGACATAGTTGTTTTGTAGCTTCCTTTTTCTTTATTGAGTCATAGGAACCACCGTACTTTTAAGTGGGGTCCAAGTGAACAAAGTCAGAGTGACTGAAGTGATGCTCAACCAAATCCTATGTCTTCGAGCGAAGACAATGAGAGCAAATCTTATCCAGAGCTGGATAAGTCAGCTTTACTTGTAGCCCAAGTCAAGCTATCGCGTGTGTTTGAAATCTGACCGTTGGACACATGTCAGTTCCTTAGTGACCCAGGGTCATTACGGACAAATCAGGTCGGGTTGCCTCCTGGCTATAAATAGCCCACCCCCTACACCATAAATTGGTGGCTACTCAGAGTTAGTGCACGGCTTTTGTCGTTTGAGAGCAACCCACCTCCGAAGCCTTTGAGAGAGAAATCCCTGCGAGGACAAAGCCCTAAACACCCAGAGGCAAAGAGTGTTAGGCATCACTGAAGTCTTTCTGTCTGCGTGATCTGAAGACTTGTTACACTTGAGGACTGTGAATCCTCCAGCTAGTTAGGCGTCGCGTTCTGAGCATCCAAGAGTCATTGTGGACCGCCGGTGAACGAAGTCTGTGAAGGTTTGGAAGTCTACCTTGAAGACTTACCAGAGTGATTGGGTGAGGACTGTGTGTCCTTAGCTCAAGGGGAATAAGGTGAAGGCGCGGTCTTCCGATTTGAGTCTCAGCCTCCCTAACCAAACATACAGTTGTCACAGCAACTGGAACTGGTCCAACAAATACTTGTCCTCACCAAGCAACTGGTTCTATCCTTTGCCTCTCTTTACTCACTTCTTGTCTTCGTGAAGTCATTGCCTGCTTGCATGATATGATTGACTTCACTGTGTGAAGACTGTTGTTGATTAGCTTCATACTATCTTCCATCTTGATCCATACTACCTAGTTGTTGATAGTCTTCGTGCTTTCACTTCATTGCTTACTTGACTATGGCTTGTCTACTGTAGTCTACCTTCCACTGCATATTAATAGGTTTTGTTCTACTGTTTGTCTTCAAAGCCCTTGTGTTTTGAAGACTTTCATAAAAATCTCCTATTCACCCCCCTCTAGTCGATAACTAGCACTTTCAGATAGTGCAACATATTTGTGGCACTGCCGTTTAGGTCATATTGGTGTAAAGCGCATGAAGAAACTCCATGCGGATGGACTTTTGGATCACTTGATTATGAATCATTGGATGCTTGCGAACCATGCCTCATGGGCAAGATGACTAAGACTCCGTTCTCCGGAACAATGGAGCGAGCCACTGACTTACTACAAATAATACATACCGATGTATGCGGTCCGATGAGTGTTGAGGCTCGTGGCGGGTATCGTTATTTTCCAACCTTCATAGATGATTTGAGCAGATATGGGTATATCTACTTAATGAAACATAAGTCTGAGACATTTGAAAAGTTCAAAGAATTTCAGAGTGGAGTGGAAAATCATTGTAACAAGAAAATAAAGTTTCTACGATATGATCGCAGAGGCGAATATTTGAGTTACGAGTTTGGTCTTCATTTAAAACAATGTGGAATAGTTTCACAACTCAAGCCACCTAGAACACCACAACATAATGGTGTGTCCGAACGTCTTAACCGTAGTTTATTAGATATGGTGCGATATATGATGTCTCTTACCGATTTACCACTATCGTTTTGGGGTTATGCATTAGACAGATGCATTCACGTTAAATAGGGCACCATCTAAATTCGTTGAGACGACACTGTATGAACTATGGTTTGGCAAGAAACCTAAGCTGACGTTTCTTAAAGTTTGGGGTTGTGATGCTTATGTGAAAAAGCTTCAACTAGATAAGCTCGAACCCAAATCAGAGAAGTGCATCTTCATAGGATACCCAAAAGAAACTGTTGGGTACATCTTATATCACAGATCTGATGGCAAGATCATTGTTGCTAAGACTAGATCCTTTCTGGAGAAGGAGTTCCTCTCGAAAGAAATGCGTGGGAGGAAAATAGAACTTGATGAGGTAATTATACCTTCACTCGAACTGGAAAGTAGTTCATCATAGAAAACAGCTCCCGTGATGCCTACACCAATTAGTGAGGAAGCTAATGATGATGATCATGAAACTTCAGATCAAGTTACTACCGAACCTCGTAGGTCAACCAGAGTACGTTCCGCACCAGAGTGGTACAGTAATCCTGTTCTGGAAGTCATGTTACTAGACCATGACGATACTACGAACTATGAGGAAGCGATGATGAGCCAAGATTTCGTGAAATGGCTTGAGGTCATGAAATCTGAGATGAGATCCATGTATGAGAACAAAGTGTGGACTTTGGTTGACTTGCCCGATGATCAGCAAGCCATAGAGAATAAGTGGATCTTCAAAAAGAAGACTGACACTGATGGTAATGTTACTGTCTACAAAGCTTGACTTGTTGTGAAAGGTGTTCGACAAGTTCAAGGAGTTGACTACGATGATACATTTTCACCCGTAGCGATGCTTAAGTCTGTCCGAATCATGTTATCAATTGTTGCATTTTATGATTATGAAATCTTGCAAATGGACGCCCAAACTGCGTTCCTTAATGGATTTCTTAAAGAAGAGTCGTATATGATGCAACCAGAAGGTTTTGTCGATCCTAAAGGTGCTAACAAAGTGTGTAAGCTCCAGCAATCCATTTATGGACTGGTGCAAGCATCTCGGAGGTGGAATATACACTTTGATGATGCGATCAAAGCATATGGTTTTATACAGACTTTTGGAGAAGCTTATATTTACCAGAAAGTGAGTGGGAGCTCTGTAGCATTTCTAATATTATATGTGGATGACATATTTTTGATTAGAAAGGATATAGAATTTCTGGATAGCATAAAAGGATACTTGAATAAGAGTTTTTCAATGAAAGACCTCGGTGAAGCTGCTTATATATTGGGCATCAAGATCTATAGAGATAGATCAAGACACTTAATTGGAATTTCACAAAGCACATATCTTGATAAAGTTTTGAAGAAGTTCAAAATGGATTAGTCAAAGAAAGGGTGCTAGGCTGTGTTACAAGGTGTAAAGTTGACTAAGACTCAAAACTTGACCACGACAGAAAATAGAAAGAGAATGAAAGTCATTCCCTATGCCTCAGCCATAGGTTCTATAAAGTATGCTATGCTATAATAGTGATCGAGGAGTGAATCACTGGACAACAGTCAAAGTTATCTTTAGTTACCTAAGAGGACTAAGGAAATATTTCTCGGATATGGAGGTGATAAAGAGTTCATCGTAAAGAGTTACGTTGATGCAAGCTTTTACACCGATACATATTGAAAGTGGGAGCAATTAGCTAGAGTAGCTCCATGCAAAGCATTGTAGACATATAAAATTTGCAAAGTACATACGGATCTGAATGGGACAGACCCGTTGACTAAAGTTCTCTCACAAGAAAAACATGATCACACCTTAGTACTCTTTGGGTGTTAATCACATAGCGATGTGAAATAGATTATTGACTCTAGTAAACCCTTTGGGTATTGGTCACATGGCGATGTGAACTATGGGTGTTAATCACATGAAGATGTGAACTATTGGTATTAAATCACATGGCTATGTGAACTATGGGTGTTAATCACATGAAGATGTGAACTATTGGTATGAAATCACATGGCGATGTGAACTAGATTATTGAATCTAGTGCAAGTGGGAGACTGAAGGAAATATGCCCTAGAGGCAATAATAAAGTTGTTATTTGTATTTCCTTATATCATGATAAATTTTTATTATTCATGCTAGAATTGTATTAACTGGAAACTTGATACATGTGTGGATACATAGAAAAAACACAGTGTCCCTAGTAAGCCTCTACTACACTACCTCGTTAATCAAAGATGGTTATGTTTCCTAACCATAGACATGTGTTGTCATTTGATGAATGGGATCACATCATTAGGAGAATGATGTGATGGACAAGACCCATCCGCCAGCTTAGCATAATGATTGTTAAGTTTCATTGTTATTGCTTTCTTCATGACTTATACAGATTCCTTTGACTATGAGATTATGCAACTCCTGGATAACGGAAGAATACCTTGTGTGCTATCAAACGTCAAAACATAACTAGGTGATTATAAACATGCTCTACAGGTATCTCCGAAGGTGTTTGTTGGGTTGGCATAGATCGAGATTAGGATTTGTCACTCTGAGTATCAGAGAGGTATCTCTGAGCCCTCTCGGTAATGCACATCATAATAAGACTTGCAAGCAATGTGACTAATGAGTTAGTTACGGGATAATGTATTACGGAACGAGTAAAGAAACTTGCCGGTAATGAGATTGAACTAGTATGAAGATGCCGACGATCGAATCTCAGGCAAGTAACATACCGATGACAAAGGGAATAACGGATGTTGTCATTACGGTTTGACCAATAAAGATCTTCGTAGAATATGGAGGAACCAATATGAGCATCCAGGTTCCATTGTTGGTTATTGATCGGAGAGGTGTCTTGGTCATGTCTACATAGTTCTTGAACCCGTAGGCTCTGCACGCTTAACGTTCGATGACGATTTTGTATTATATGAGTTATGTGATTTGGTGACCAAAAGTCGTTCGAAGTCACGGATGAGATCACGGACATGATGAAGAGTCTCAAAATGGTCGATAGGTAAAGATTCATGTATAGGACAATAGTATTCAGACACCAGAAGTGTTCTGGGGGTACCGGGTACGTATCGGGTCACCGAAAGGGGTTCTCGGCAACCCCTAGCAAGCTATATGGGCCTAATGGGCCAAGAGTTGGATAGATCAGCCCCAAAAGGGGCTAGTGCGCCCCCTGTCGGCTGAATAGGAGGAGAAGGAAACGAAGGGAAGGGAGAAGGAAAGGGGAGGCTTCAGCCTCCCCCTTTCCTTCCCCTTCCCCCTCTCTTTCCTTCCCCCTCCTATCAGTATGGAAGGGGGGAGGCCGACTTGGAGGAGGCGCCCAAGTAGGATTACTCCTATTTGGGTGCCCCTTGTAGCCCCTCTCCCTCTCCCACCTATATATATATGTGGGGGGGGGACCCCTAGAACACACAACATTGATTACGCCCCCCTCCATAGTTTATGCCTCCGGTCATATTGTCGTAGTGCTTAGGTGAAGCCCTGCATGGATCACTTCACAATCACCATCACCACACTGTCATGTTGGCAAAACTCTCCCTCGACACTTTGTTGGATCAAGAGTTCGAGGGACTTCATCGAGCTGAACGTGTGCCGAACTCGGAGGTGCCGTACGTTCGGTGCTTGATTGGTCGGCACAAGAAGAAGTTTGACTACATCAACCATGTTGTCAAACGCTTCCGCTCTCGATCTACGAGGGTGATAACCCACAAGTATATGGGATCACAACCGTTTTCGAGGGTAAGTATTAGCACCTGAGCTGTCAATTCAACCACACCAGGAGATTAATTATCTACAACAAAGTGATCAATAGCACAGTAGTTTGATAGTTTTGATAGTAGTAGCAGCAACAATAGTAATAGTAACAGTGATAGAAATATTTTTTAGCAAGTGTAACAGTGATGATAGCAGTAGTAATTTAGCAGAAACAATATGGAAAACATCGTAGGCATTGGATCAGTGACTTGTTGCATGATATTCATCATGTGCACGTTATAACCTAGGGCGATACGGCACTAGCTCTAGTTCATCGATATAATGTAGGCATGAATTCCATAAATAGTCATACGCGCTTTATTAAAAGAACTTGCATGACATCTTTTGTCCTACCCTCCCGTGGTAGCGGGGTCCATATTGGAAACTAAGGGATATTAAGGCCTCCTTTTAGTAGAGAACCGGAACAAAGCATTAACACATAGTGAATACATGAAGTCCTCAAACTACGATCATCACCGGGAGTGGGCCCGGTTATTGTCACACCGGGGTTGCCGGATCATAACACGTCATAGGTGACTATAACTTGCAAGATCGGATCTAGAACATGGATATAATGGTGATAACATAAACAGTGCAGATCTGAAATCATGGCACCCGGGCCCAAAGTGACAAGCATTAAGCATAGCAAAGTCATAGCAGCATCAATCTAAGAACATAGTGGATACTAGGGATCAGGCCCTAACAAAACTAACTCGATTACATGATGAATCTCATCCAACTCCTCACCGACCAGCGAGCCTACAAAGGAATTACTCACTCCCGGTGGGGAGCATCATAGAATTGACGTTGGACAAGGATTGGTGATGACGAAGAATGAAGATCCCCCACTCCGGAGCCCCAAACGGACTCCAGATCTGCCCTCTCGAGGAAGAACATGGCTTGGCGGCGGTTTCGTCTTGTGGATCGCGATAATTCTTTCTCTCTGATTTTTTCTCCGAAAATAGGAATTTATAGTGTCAGGGTTGAGGTCTGCGGGGCCACCAGGTGGGTACAACCCACCTGGGCGCGCCAGGAGAGGGGGCGCGCCCTGGTGGATTGTGCCCACACAGGGACCCCTCTCCGGTAGGTCTTGGCTCCATAAATTCTTATATATTATATAAAAATTCCTCAAAAAGTTTCGTTCCATTTCGAGAACTTTTATTTCTGCACAAAAACAACACCATGGTAGTTCTGCTAAAAACAACATCAGTTCGGGGTTAGTTTCATTCAAATCATGCAAATTAGAGTCCAAAACAAGAGGAAAAGCGTGAGAAAAAGTAGATACGTTGGAGACGTATCAACTCCCCCAAGCTTAAACATTTGCTTGTCCTCAAGCAATTCAGTTGATAAACTAAAAGTGAGAAAGAAAAACTTTTACGAACTCTTTTGCTCTTGTTTGCATAAATAAGCTTAGACAACACCCAGGTTTTCGGCCAACGTTATAACTAACCATGTCGACAATAACTCTTAAAGATTATAATGACTCATATCAATGACATAATCAGCTAGCGAGCAATAATAAGATATCTCAAGTGGCAACACGTTGTCAAAACAACCATGATATAATATGACAATAATGGTATCTCGCTAGCTCTTTCTGACACTGCAAAACATAAATGCAGGGCACCTCCAAAGTTCAAGCAATGACTAAACATTGTAATTCATGGTAGAAAAGATCCGGTCATGATGCACCCAACATTAGCTACACACAATGCATAAATCATGACCGTTGTGCTCTACTCAGTTTCTGGCACTTGTTTTAGAAGGTGATGACACAACATAAAAGTAAATAGATAGTCCCTTCGCAGAGGGAAGTAGTGATTTGCAGAGGTGCCAGAGCTCAATTTTTAAAACAGAGATAAATGATATTTTGAGATATGCACCTTTCTCATTTACTTCATGAGCATCAGTTATCAACATCTTCCATGCTAAGCACGCTAGTGGAAGTTCCCAAGAGATAAAATTAAAGGTTTACTCCCCCTCCACCAACAATCACACTCCACGACTTGTCCGAAAAATGGGTGCTATCCAAACCAACAATAGTCCCGGGGGAGTTTTGTTTAATTATTTGCATTTTTTGAGTTCGGGACTGGGAATCTCTATTACCGCCCATTTTCTCATGCGATGGAGAGTGAATAAACACTCGACCTGAGAATTACCCGCTTAGCATGGAAGATACTGAGCACCTCATGTCGTTCCATGAATGATCCAGGCACACAAAACGGATAAGTTTTAGAAGTTTTTATAGGTGGCACATGAAAATTTACCTAGGACGGTAGGGTAATAACGTATATAGGTAGTATGGTGGACTCATCTGGAATAACTTTGGGTTCAAGGTTTTTGATGTACAAGCAGAATCCCCACTTATTACAGGCGAAGGCTAGCAATTTAGATTGAGAAGCGGCCAACTAGAGAGCAACAACAATCATAACCATGGATTATGCGTAAGTAACATTGGACACTAGCATGAGTAGGATATGAACACCATGAACATAAACATTATAGAGGCTATGTTGGTGCTGATTCAACTACATGCATGAACATGTACCAAGTCAAGCCACTTGAACATTCAGAGGAGGATACCATATCATCATACTACATCACAATCATCTTAATGCTATGTTGATATCCAAGATAAATCATTATTAACTCCCAACTACTTATGCATGGCATGAGAAACTATAATCTCTAATTGTCATTGCAAACATGTTTAACCATAATGGGCTGAATCATGGTTACTAGGTTAAACATATTCACATAGATAGAGCAAGTCGAGTTCATACCAGTTTCTTTTTACCACGACCAGTTCATCGAATGTCGTCATTATTGCCTTTCACTTGCACAACCGAATGATATGAAAATAATAATAGTGCAAGAGTGCCATGGACTAAGCTTGAATCTGCAAAACATTTTATTCAACAGGAGAAGACAAGGTAAAATGGGCTCTTTATTAGTTCAACAATTATTCATATGAGAGCCACTCAACATTTTCATCATGGTCTTCTCCTCGGTACAACTTGAATAAAAAGAAAAGAAATTCAAAGAAACACATTGAAATATTTTTGGATTTTTTTTGGTTTTCTTTAGCAAGAAAATAAGGGAAAAGCAAAAACGAGAAAAACTTATTTACACGGGAAAGCTCCCAACAAGCAAAAGAAGAACAAGGAAATCTTTTTGGATTTTCTTTTTAGTACTACTACTAAGCATGCATAGAAAGTAAATTAATTACAACTATTGTTTTTCGGTTTTTCTAAAGTTTTTCAAACACACAAGAAGAAGGCAAGAAAATAAATCTAAGCATGGATGATACAATGAAAAGTGTGAGCACCGACAAATGGAGTAAGTGGACAGGAATATAAAGTCGGTGAGAGACACGTACTCTCCCAAGCTTAGGATTTTGGCCTAACTTGGTAATCGATCAGTAGCCTGGAGGGTAGTATGGATCCTGAGGAGCAGGCATCCACTCATCCCACTGCTGAGGAGCAGGCATCCACTGATCCCACTGTGGAGGCTCCTCCTATGTTGCCTCCTCAGCAGCCTGAGCATTCGGATAGGCGATGATGTCTGTAGGCATAATCCTATATCCACCCCTTGCAACAGGATCAAACAAAGTAGGAGCAGGAAATGGAATAACATCATGAGTCCTCACACTAAAAACCAGGCTATACGGAATGGGGATGTGAGGAGATTCGATATCGGTAAAATGGTGGTGATCCATAGCTGCACAATCTAGGTAAACTTTGGTCATAGGGAAATCATGAGGGCGTATCTCAACCTCTAAGTGAGCCGCCAAACGAGTAGCATAAATCCCACCATGTATTTTGCCCTGAGTTTTATTAAGATGGAGGCGATGAGCCACAATAGCTCCCAAGCTATGCATGTTGTCGCCCTCCAATGCACAACGTAAAAAAACAAGGTCTGGTGAACTAAGTGCACCCACCTTCTCCCTAGCAAGCAAGCATTTGGCAATAAAAAGTGCAAAGTAACGAACAGCGGGAAAATGTAAGCCAGCGGCAGTGATGGCTGACACTCCTCTCTCATCACCCACTACCAGAGTGCGATAAAATGCCTCAAACTCAGCCGTCCTAGGCTCATCCAAGCTCCCATCAGACGGGATCATGCATATGTCACAAAACTCAGTAAGTGGTATCTTATGGTTTTCAGCATATAAATCAAAGCTCACTTTAGGAGGATTATTTCTAGGTAAGAAAGTAAAGCTCTGAACAAAGATGTTTGTGAGGATGTGGTGCTGGTCACACTCATCTTCTATGAAGTCGGTGAGGCCGGCATTAGCAATATATTGCATGAACTCCTCAAGAATTCCAGCCTCTTGCAGGAACGGGGTGTGCGGCCATTCACATGGATGTACTTCCGCCAACCTCCGAGGGTGGAGATCATTGTCAGAAGACTCCCCAATAACACCCTTGGAGTTCTTCTTAGAGCCAAACTTCCTGAAGATATTCATGTCCGCGTACAATTTTCAAGCAACAATCCCCCAAAACATTTTCAGAAACGAAGCTTCGAGCAAAGAGAACGAAATCCGTGGGTTTGAGCTCAAAAACACGGGAGAGAGAGCAATGTCGATTTTTTTTCTGGAGGTAGGTGATGATGTGGGATGAAGAGGTAAGTGAGGGGGCCCACGTGGGCACCACAACCCACCAGGGCGCGCCTAGGGGTGTTGGCACGCCCAGGTGGGTGTTGCCCACCTGCTGCACCCCCTCTGATGTTTATTGCACCAAAAATTCTCCAATATTCAGAAAAAAATCATATTAAATTTTCAGGGCATTCTGAGAACTTTTATTTTTGGGTCATTTTTTATTGCACGGGAAATTCAGAAAACAAACAAAACATGGCATTTTATTTTATTTAACTAATAAAAATAGAGAATTAGAAGTAGGGACAGAAAGGAGTGTTTACTAAATTCATCAACTTCATACCGTTCAAAAATGATCCATTAATAAGGTTGATCAAGTCTTATTAACAACCACTTACGGTTAGCATGAAAACGAAGAACTTTTGTAAATCGTTAAGTTACCTCAATGGGGATATGGATTTCCCCAACAATATGCATTTCATATTTCTTTTTGACAGTAGGTAGAGGTATTTAAAAACTTCCAATAATGATTGTCGGAGAGTTTTCAATAACATTAATATCATTCACTTGGAATTGTTTCTTCGGAAAGTGCACCATATGCTCATTACCATTAATATGAAAAGTGATCTTGCTTTTATTGCAATCAATAACAGCCCTTGCAGTATCCAAGAAAGGTCTACCAAGGATAATCGACATGTTTTCATCCTCGGGCATCTCAAGTATAACAAAGTAAGTCAAAATAGTAAGATTAGCAACAACAACGGGCACATCCTCACAGATACCGATAGGTATGGCAATTGATTTATCAGCCATTTGCAAAGATATTTCAATAGGTGTGAGTTTATTCAAGTCAAGTCTTTTAAATAAAGAGAAAGGCATAACACTGACACCAGCTCCTAAATCACACAAAGCAGTTTTCACATAATTCTTTTTGATAGAGCAAGGTATAGTTGGTATTCCCGGATCTCCAAGTTTTTAGGTACTCCATCTTTAAAAGTATAATTAGCAAGCATAGTGGAGATTTCAGCTTTCGGTATTTTTTTCTTATTTGTGATGATGTCTTTCATATACTTTGCATATGGAGGCATTTTCAAGAAATCAGTCAAGCGAGTACGCAAAAAGACTGGCCTTAGCATTTCAGCAAAGCGTTCAAATTCTTCATCATCATTCTTTTTAGTTGACTTGGGTGGAAAAGGAATAGGTTTTTGAACCCATGGTGACCTTTCTTTACCATGTTTTCTAGCCACAAAGTCTCTTTTGTCATATCTTTTATTCTTAGCTTATGGGTTATCAAGATCAACAACTAGTTCTATCTCAACATCATTATCTGGTTTTTTTATCATTGGTAGGTTGAGAGTCTTCATGAACCTCATCATTAACTTTTTCATTACCAGTAGGTGAGTGTTCATTGCCAGATTGAGTTTCAGCATCAGAGATAGAAATTCCATTATCGTTATTAGGAGGTTTCTCTATTTGTTCACTAGGAGCATGCAAAGTCCTATAATTTTTCCTTTTCTTCTTCTTCCTAGAAGGACTAGGTGCACTAGTGTTAGCTCTTTGTGAATCTTGTTCAATTATTTTTGGGTGTCCCCCAGGATAAAGTGGTTCCTGAGTCATTTTACCTCCTCTAGTTGCAACTCTAACAGCAAAGTTATTCATATTATGATTCATTTCATCATGCAATTCTCTTTGAGATTTAGCAACTTGTTCTAATTGAGTTTGAACCATAGAAGCATGTTTTCCAACACCTTTAACAGCATTTGATATTCTAAATAACAAGTCACTCAAGCGAGCAATCATATCAGAATTATATTTCAATTGTTTCATAACATTTGCATTGAAGTGATCTTGTTTTCTAATGTAGTTTTCAAACTCATAAAGGCATTGACTAGGATGCATATTGTGAGGATTATCATTATCATTAAACTTCATAAAATAATTTACTCTACCACCTTAGGCAGTGGTGGTGTATTAAGCCCATGTATTTCTTCAATAGGAGGTAATTTTTTAACATCCTCAGCTTTAATACCTTTTTCCTTCATAGATTTCTTTGCCTCTTGCATATCTTCAGGACTGAGATATAATATACCACTGTTCTTCGAAGTGGGTTTAGGCGGTGGTTCAGGAATAGTCCAATCATCATAATTTTTTGATATGTTATTCAATAATTCCTCAGCTTGTCCAACAGTTTGTTCCCTGAAAACACAACCAACACAACTATCTAGGAAGTCCCTAGAAGCATCGGTTAGTCCATTATAGAAGATATCAAGTATTTCATTTTTCTTAAGAGGATGATCATGCAAAGCATTAAGTAACTAGCAAAGCCCCCCCCCCCAAGCTTGTGGGAGACTCTCTTCTTCAGTTTGCACAAAGTTAAATATTTCCTGTAAGGCAGCTTTTTTCGTATGAGCAGGAAAATATTTTTCAGACAAGTAATAAATCATATCCTGTGGACTACGCACACAACCAGGAGCAAGAGTATTGTACCAAGCTTTATCATCACCCTTTAATGAGAAAGGAAATAATACGAGAATAAAGTAATAATGAGTTTTCTCATCATGAGTAAAAAGGGTGGCTATGTCCTTCAACTTAGTAAGATGTGCCACAACAGTTTTAGTTTCATAACCATGGAAAGGATCAGATTCAACCACAGTTATGAACTCTGGGTCGACAGAGAATTCATAATCCTTATCATCAATAAAGATAGGTGAAGTAGCAAACTTAGGATCACATTTCATTCTAGAATTGAGAGATTTTTCTTTATATTTGTGTAGTAATTTCTCTAGATCATCTCTATCATTGCAAGTAAGAATATCTCTAGTTGTTTCTTCACTCATAACATAACCTTCCGGTACCTTAGGCAATTCATATCTAGGAGGGCTAGTTCTAGTAGGTGTTTTGGAGTTTCAGTTTCAAGCTCATCATCAGATTCAACAACATCATGTTGTATAACTCTAGCAATTGGTTTATCAAGAAATTCACCAAGTGGCACATCATCATTATCAAGCAAGGTACTAGCATCATCATAAGCATCATTCATAGTAGAAGTAGCATAATCAATAACTTGTGACATATCAGAATTAATAGCATGTGGTGGTGTTGCAAGTTTACTCATAACAGAACTAGATGGCAGTTCCTTACCTCCCCTCGTCCTTGAGGGAAATATCTTAGTCTTTGGATCCTTTAGACTCTTCATAGTGATAATATGATAATAATCCCAAGTGACTCGACAAATATAGCTATGCTCCCCGGCAACGGCGCCAGAAAAAGGTCTTGATAACCCACAAGTATAGGGGATCGCAACAGTTTTCGAGGGTAAGTATTCAACCCAAATTTATAGATTCGACACAACACTGGTGCGCATCGGTCCTAAACAAACGGTTTTTACCCCTTTCCGCGACGACATTTGGAACCGTCGCCAAGTGAGTGTGTGCGATAGGGTGTCCTTCCCACATGACCCAGAAATCGTCAGGGATAGGCCCTCGTGGGACCCAGGCTAGGGCCATGTGCCACCGGGCGAGGCATCGAAACCCAATCATTTCCGTAGGTATGTACATCCCACACGGTGAATCCCAGAAATCCTTTCCGTAGGCATGCACATCCCACGCGGTGAATCCCAGAAATCATTTCCGTAGGTATGTACATACCACACGGTGAATCCCAGAAAATCATTTCCGTTTGTATGTATATCACACACAGTCAATCTAAGGAATATGTTTCCGTTCTTATGTACATCCCACACAGTCAATCTAGGGAAAACGTTGCCGTTCGGATGTACATCCCACACGGTTTTATGTATACGCTCGTGTGTGAAAGGTGTAACTATCACACAAGCTCTGCCTTGGTTAACTGTTTGCTTTCATTAACTACATCACACACGATTTGATGTAGAAAACTGTGTGGCATTGGGCTATCCATCGCAAGCGCTTTTACTGCTAGAACCGTTTGGAAAGGTCCATGACCGTCTGTTCTATTTTTATTTTTGCCTGTAATTTATTATTTTAATTGGAAATTTTGAAATACGAAACATGCAATTCAAATTCTCAGCACAATGGTTGAACAAGGAATCCATAAATAAAATTTCCAGTACAATATGTTCAGTAATTACAGGATTAGGCAGCAATTAACTATGATGAACCGTAGTATTTAAAGGCAGTAAAGTTGAAGAGACAAGTGTAAATTATTTTGACTGCCGACGGTGTTGAAGAAGCGGAATGCCCATAATGTGCCTTCCTGCATGCCATAGGCACGAACCACTTTTGTCCAACCCCATGTGACGATCACCCGCCCATCCTTCACCGCCTTCAGGAAGACTTCTAGAGCATTATCATGGTAGCATGAATTATATACTTTAACCTTAGTTGCCTCCACTCCGGTCATGTAGTTTGCAAGGTAATCATCAGTAAATAGCTTCGGAAACCACTGAAAAGAGAAAAATATCAGATACTGAGGTCTAATAGAGTAACTTGTTGTGGGCAGGGGGAAAAGGCAACACATTACTTACCATCCTAAAGTTCACTGTTGTCTTCGACAAAGTGTAAATAAAGAGCTTAATTCCAATCACCCGTTTCTTTCGCCTAACAATCTTTCTTAGTTTCCTCACTTGACGCTTGTTCATGAATATCTCATTGCCCCATACGCAAAAGGGATCGAAGCGTGGATCAGTACCCCTCATATATGTACCTACAAGCAACCAGTAAATGTTAGAAGCTAAACTGAGATTGCACAAATGATGTAAAATACAACTACCTATGTTCCTAAGTACAAGTATTTTTTTTGAGATTTCAATATGAACTACATACGGATGTATATAGAATTATAGATATAGTTTAGATTAGAATCTAGATTCACTCATTTTGCTCCTTATGTAGTCTATATTGGAATCTCTAAAAATACTTATATTTAGGAATAGATGGTGTATAAGACATGGGATGCAGCTAACCTCGACGGCAAACAACAGCATCGCCCATTGTAGCCCTGTGTAAGTACATGGAAAGCCAATGTTAACTACAACAGGGTTAACATCCACCAAAAATAGCAAATGGTAATAAAACGGCAGCATCTGTAGTGATATCTTCATTTCGAAAGAGTAGCACGGTAGCAAAGGGACGGATTAAAAAATGGATACAACTGTTAATTGCAACAGGCTTAACAACATCCTAATTCATGTTTTGTAAGTTTGTAGCCATTGAAATACAACTCTTTAAAAATGGATACAACTGTTAATTGCAACAGGCTTAATGGCCATTGAAACCGGTACTGATAAAAATGCAATTGGCAGAGTTAAACATCACAGGGCAGGTGCTGCCAGAGCAGATAATGGCCCAGTTGTCTATAAAAAGGTAGGGAAAATAGCTCAAACGTGTTAGGCATGTTTACTACAACATGCTTAATACATCGACAGTACAAAACATAGCCATTAATTGCAACTGGTATTGGTAAGATTGAACTGGTGGGTACATACTTGGTAAGTCCTGAGAGGTAGTTGCTGGGGCACTTCATCTTGGCCAGAGCCCGCCCAAAGTCAGCGGCGGCGGAGGCGAGCTGTTCCTCCGGGTCGAAGCGTGGATCAGTGCCACTGACATGTGTACCTACAGGCAACCAGTAAATGGTAGAAGTTAAACTGCAATTGCACAAATGATGTGAAATACTGTAAGACATGGGATGCAGCTAACCTTGACGGCAAACAACAACATCGGCCGTTATGACCCTGCGTAAGTACATGGACAAGCATGTTAAGTACAACAGGGTTAGCATCCACCAAAAAAGCAAATGGGGCAGCATCTCTAGTATATCTTCATTGCGGAGAGTAGCATGGTAGCAAATGGACAGATTAAAAAATGGATACAACTGTTAATTGCAACAGGCTTAACAACATCCTAAGTCATGTTTTGTAAGTTTGTAGCCATTGAAATGCAACTGTTTAAAAATGGATTCAACTGTTAATTGCAACAGGCTTAATAGACATTGAAACCGGTACTGATAAAAATGCAATTGGCATAGTTAAACATCACAAGGCAGGTGCTGCCAGAGCAGAGAATGGCCCAGATGTCTATAAAAAGGTAGGGAAAGTAGCAAAAACGTGTTAGGCATGTTTACTAGAACATGCTTAATACATCGACCGTACAGAACATAGCCATTAATTGCAACTGGTATTGGTAAGATTGAACTGGTGAGTACATACTTGGTAAGTCTTGAGAGGTAGTTGTTGGGACACTTTATCTTGGCCAGAGCTCGCCCAAAGTCAGCGACGGCTGAGGCGAGCTGTTCCTCCAGGTCGAAGCGTGGATCAGTGCCACTGACATGTGTACCTACAGGAAACCAGTAAATGGGTAGAAGTTAAACTGCAATTGCAAAAATTATGTGAAATATTGTAAGACATGGGATGCAACTCACCTCAACGGCAAACAAAAGCATCGGCCGTTATGACCCTGCGTAAGTACATGGACAGGCATGTTAAGTGCAACATGGTTAGCATCCACTAAAATTAGCAAATGGGCAGCATCTTTAGTGATATCCTGAGTCATGTATTGTAAGTTTGTTGCTGGTATTGGTGAAATTGAGCTAGACACGGTAATATTTGAACATCACACAGTGTGTAGTACTGAAATAAACAAGGCATGAATATGCTTAATACATCAACTATACAAATCATAGCCGTTGCAAGTGGTATTGGTAAGATTTAGCTGGTCAGATCTTACCTATTAAGTCCTGGGCGGTAGTCGTTGGGGGACTTCATTTGGGCCAGAGCCCGCACCATGTAGGCGGCGGCGGAGGCGAGGTGTTCCCCCGGGTCAACACGCATAGCAGCCATCGCGCCATGGACCGCCATCAGCTCCTGGCGAGGGTGATTTGGAGGCATGAGGATGTTTCACAGGCGCCATTTAAGCAATTAGGCCAGGAACGTGATAGAGATCGGTGGGTTACCTGACTGTATCCGAGTAGAACGTAGATGTGGTTGAAGCTGTGGTTGCGGCGGCGGCGGTTTAAGATGCCGGTAGGGGGAGGCGCGAGGAAGGGGGGATACTGAGGGGAAGGGGATGTGGTTGGAGGAATAAATTCTGAAATCGCGCGCCTAATGAAAATTTCAGTGCGAAATTTGAAACTTGGGTGGGGGAAACACACAATGCAAACAAAGCGCGTAAAATACTCGCGTTCGAGGAAAAAGAAAGTTGGCATATCCCGTCTCCAAAAAAATGTACACATGTACTTGATTTTTTTCAGTCAATGGTACGCCTGGTTTATTACGAAATATCGTTCAAGTAACTCACTCATGGGTCATTAACGCAAAAAACGCAGATGGGTATGGCATAGAAACCACGTGTTTTGTGATCTTCTAATGATTAACGCAAAAAAAGCACACAGGCACACATGCTAATCAACGCTCAAAGCCCTCAAAGGATGCTCTTACCAACATTGTACGTTAATACTACAAACTTAAAGTACTACTGGTAATTTGCTCTAATACTACAAACTTAAACTACTTCTCACATGCTGCCATCAGGGCATGCTGGCCAGGTGCCGGCGTTCTCCTTCCCGGCCTTCTAGGCGGCAACCCACCATGCTTCAACCTCCGCCAAGCTTTCCTCACCATGGCGTGCGGCATCTTTTTCCTTGCGGCGGCGGGACTCTCTTTTCTTAACTGCTTTCTTCCTTTTCCGCTCCTTTTGTGCAGCTTTGGCTGCCTCTAGATCCACCACCCATTCGGCCATGGCAACCTCAAAGTCAGCCCATGTAACTGTCTGGCCGCTGGCGGTGATGAACTCGGCGCGGCATGATGCCATCGCTTCCTTACCGTGTGTGTGGTCGTGGGCGGCCAGGACCGCGGCGCGGCAGGATGCCATCGCTTCCTTACCAGTTACTGTGCGCCGTGGTGCCGACGCCTGGAGAGAGCTCTAGGACAGAGCGGCCGGGCAGCCGTACAGTGCGGTGGTATTCAAGAGCTCAACCATAGATGACAACAGAAATTTGGCTTCCCTTACAATTTTGGTCGTTCATTATTGCACACGGTTCATCTCCGCCGCTTCCGGAAATAGTGTGCGATGAGCCTATTGTGTGTTGCGTTATGATTGGCCGGAACCCTAGCCACGCGGGTCACGCGTGTGCATCGTTGGATGCGCCGCGATCGAACGACAATCCACGTCCCTCACATCACACCAGTGCACCTATAGCTGGATTGGATTTATATGCGCTAAATGCCTAGAAAATGCACATAATCCCCTAAATATGTTAAATGAGCCCGAAAAAATGCCAAATTTAAACACGGTGCTTTGCAGGGTGTATGTTCGTCATAAAAAAAACTCCAGGGCAAAGAACGAAGAAAATTTGGATTCCCCTTCAATCTTGAGGATTTCCCTTTCGAAAGCATGGAACTTCCTCGGTGTTGGTTCGATTTATGAAGGGCGTGCATGCCAACATAAGCCAAAACTTCTCAAATTTTTACCAAGGCATGGTGAGGTCATACATGGCACCATGCCAGGCGTCATGTTTTTAAGCATTTATTTCATTTTTTCTATAATTTAAAACCCAACAAACAGACATTTGTGGTTGACTATTACCACACATTTCATCGAAATATATGTCCATTCCTTGTAAAAGGCATGAGAATTTACTAAATGGCACGAGCATGGTTTTCTAGGCCATTCTTGTGGACCCTTTCATGCATTGATTGTTTGAACTTGAATTATGCGCATTAATGCCTAGGAAATGCACATAATCCCCTAAATATGGCAAATGAACCCGGAAAAGTGCCAAATTTGAACACGGTGATTTGCAGGTTGTATGCTCATCATAGAAAAAAACTCGTGGACAAAGGACAAAGGAAATTTGGACCCCCCTTCAATCTTGGTGATTTCCCCCTCGAAACCATGAAACTTCCTCGGTGATGGTTCGATTTATGAAAGGCGCGCATCACGACATAAGGAAAACATTCTCCAATTTTTACCAGGGCATGGTGAGGCCATACCATGGCACCATGCCAGGCGTCATGTTTTCCAACCATGTGTTTCATTTTTTGTATAGTTGTTAACCGAGTAAATGACGCGTTTGTGGTTGACTATTGCCACACATTTCCTTCAAATATCTGCCCATTCCTTGTAAAAGGCATGAGAATGTGCTAAATAACACGAGCATGGTTTTCCAGACCGTTCTTGTGCACCTTTTCATGCACCGATTGTTCGAATTTGAATTATGTCCATTAATGCCTAGAAAATGCACATAATCCCCTAAATATGGTAAATGAGCCCGGGAAAATGTCAAATTTGAACACGTTGCATTTGAGGTGGTATGTTGATCGTTGGAAAAAAACTGAATGACAAACTAGGACGGAAATTAGGATTCCCCTTCAATCTTGGGGATTTTCCCTCTCGAAAGCATGGAACTTCCTCGGTGATGGTTCGATTTATGAAGGGCGTGCATGACGACATAAGCCAAACCTTCTCAAATTTTTACCAGGGCATGGTGAGGTCATACCATGGCACCATGCCAGGCGTCATGTTTTTAAGCATTTATTTCATTTTTTCTATAGTTGAAAACCCAACAAACAGACATTTGTGGTTGACTATTGCCACACATTTCATCGAAATATCTGTCCATTCCTTGTAAAAGGCATGAGAATTTACTAAATGGCACGAGCATGGTTTTCTAGGCCGTTCTTGTGGACCCTTTCATGCATCGATTGTTTGAACTTGAATTATGCGCATTAATGCCTAGGAAATGCACATAATCCCCTAAATATGGCAAATGAACCCGGAAAAGTGCCAAATTTCAACACGGTGATTTGGATTATGTATCCCTCATCATAGAAAAAACTCGTGGACAAAGGACAAAGGAAATTTGGATCCCCCTTCAATCTTGGTGATTTCCCCCTCGAAACCATGAAACTTCCTCGGATGATGGTTCGTTTTATGAAAGGCGCGCATCACGACATAAGGAAAACATTCTCCAATTTTTACCAGGGCATGGTGAGGCCATACCATGGCACCACACAAGGTGTCATGTTTTCCAACCATGTGTTTCATTTTTTATAGCACGAGCATGGTTTTCCAGACCGTTCTTGTGCACCTTTTCATGCACCGATTGTTTGAATTTGAATTGTGTGCATAATTAATGCCTAGAAAATGCACAAAATCCCCTAAATATGGTAAATGAGTTTGGAAAAATGTCAAATTTGAACATGTTTCATTTGAGGCACTATGTTGATCGTTGGAAAAAAACTAAATGATGTTGATCGTTGGAAAAAAACTGAATGACAAACTAGGACGGAAATTTGGATCCCCCTTCAATCTTGGTGATTTCCCTATCAAAAGCATTGAACTTCCTCGGTGATGATTCGATTTATGAAGGGCGTGCATGACGACATAAATCAAACCTTCTCAGCTTTTAATCAGGGCATGGTGAGGCCATACCATGGCACCATGCCAGCCGTCATGTTTTTCAAGCACATATTTCATTGTTCTATAGTTGATAACCCAGTAAATGACGCGTTTGTGGTTAACTATTGCCATGCATTCCATTGAAATCTCTGCCCATACATTGTAAAAGGATTGAGAAATTACAAAATCCCACGAGTATGGTTTTCCAGACCGTTCTTGTGCACCCTTTCATGCACCAATTGTTTGAATTTTAATTACGTGCATTAATGCCTACAAAATGCACATAATCCCCTAAATATTGTAAATGAACCCGGAAAAGTGTCAAATTTCAACACAATGATTAGCAGGGTTCATGTTCATCATAGAAAAAACTCATGGATGAACGACAAAGGAAATTTGGATTCCCATTCAATCTCAGGATTTACTATCGCACACAATTCATGTCCGTCGCTTATGCAAACCATGTGTGTTCACTCACACATGCAAAAGGAAAAGAAAACCCTCGCCCACTTCGTCCCCACTCACTCGCCGCGGACTCCTTCGCAACACTGCACCCTAAGCTCGATGGCTGTTAGCAGCGGGCATAGGGTGCGCTCCGTACGACACTGTATTTTGCCTCCACCGCTTTTCGCCGCCTATC
This sequence comes from Triticum aestivum, assembly GCF_018294505.1. Classification (NCBI taxonomy): domain Eukaryota; kingdom Viridiplantae; phylum Streptophyta; class Magnoliopsida; order Poales; family Poaceae; genus Triticum; species Triticum aestivum. Next base: position 230,912,431 of record NC_057794.1, on the reverse strand, counting down.
TGCACCGACATTCTAGAATCTTGTCGACTGGGGTCTTCTGCAGGATTGGGCCAGGGATTTTTCTCATGGAGAAGGTAATCAACTTAATTAGCAAAATATTCACTCATCTCTTATCGCAGTCCGTCTGTCGCTATTAATCAACCGGCGAAAATCGCTGTGGAATCATTTTTGTTCTAGATGATTCATGGGTGTTCATTCATGTGTGCACAGTGCAAACACAAATCGGGCAACTGTGGTCGTGGCCAGTCGGAAATGAAGTTCTATCTCACCATTCTGGATGACTTTAGGGAGCGCTCGGTATGTTCAATCTGAACCTACCACGGTCGGCATGGCCTAAATTTGTTAACATATACCGGCTGTTGCTACATTATCTATTTATTTGCATCAAATCTTTGTTACATTATCTATTTTTAATTATATATTTTTGTACTTTGCTTGTATCTATATATGGATATGTTCCATCAGTTACTCTCATATTTGCATCTTGCTCGGTTATTTCAATATATCTAATTTATGATCTTAATTTTCATTTCAAGCAGTACATCCCTTGCTTTGCAAGAACAGGAGTAGAAGGAAATCGTGGGCTTTACTTTGCCGATGACTCCCAGGATGTCATATTGACAACGCAACATGGATTTACAATGACGGTTAGCGTAAAACTTGATAAAGATGGTCACTCCTATTTTAATGCGGACCTTTGGAGAAAAATGTCTAAGTGTTATGAACTGAAAGCTGGCAATAAAATTCTAGTGTGTGCACCACAGCCTGGTCTAATTAACATGGATGTTTACTTCCCCAACGTCATCAGCCGATCAAAGTCTGATCGAGGTTAGTGTCCTTTCAACTTTCTCCATGCTGTCATATTACTATTTAAGCAACCAATTGATCACTATTTAAGCAACCAATTGTGATATCATATTCTGACTCCGTTCCTAGGCAGTAACAAATTCTGTTTACCAATTTATGCGCACTATATATTCTTCTGCCATGTTCTGAATAAATAATACCTTTCCACCTTTTAAGCAGGATATGTTGGATGCATAGTGAATGATCTGTATGTTACTAAGCGTACCAAATTTCACTGGAAGGACTTGAAGCATGTCATAAACTTTGTTGATAATCTGACAGAGATGGCACAACATATGAATGCTGGATTTGGATGGGATTAATTAGACCTATGGTGCACACACTGAACAAGACCAATTGTGTGCACAAAGCGCTGGTAAAAAGTCTTATTTTAACATTGATGCTCATAAACTATATATATCTTCAACGATATTTTACAATTGTTTTTATTCTACATGTCAACAGAAATTGCCCCTGTAGCCGTTCCTGGATCGATTTCCCGGCGTGGTCGAATTACACTTGTGCCTGCTAATAACGCCAAAGTGATTGCAAGGTACTGCATTTCCCGCAAAATGGAACCATTCAAATTAACAAGTTCTCGCTTCTCGTGGCAATGCATCCATATTGGAAAATTGGAGACACTGTTCTACTCCTGCTCTACCAAGGCACAGGAGGGCTCTCCCTTTTCATTGACGAGATGCCGAGTCGCCGTGATCAAGCTGCTTCTAGTGGATTGTTGTGGTTGTTGGCCCTCAGCCTCTTAAAATGTGCTAGTTGTTACTATATATGTTAAGTATGTAGATATGGACCATATGGTTGTTGGCCCTTAGCCTCTTAAAATGTGATAGTTGTTACTATGTTAAGTATGTAGATAAGGACCATATGGTTGTCAAAACCATGTTACGAAGGTCCTCCTTTTGTCGAATAGTGTAACCACTATATATATGTTACTCAAATTCTGTTACCCAAGTTCATAAATTTTCATGGAAAGTATTAATATCGTACACAGTTCATTGAGTTTACGCCTATGCCCGATGTCCAGAAGGCATTTGCATATTAACTGTCCATATTGCAAATTCACACACATGTTCACATAAGGAAACATATGTGTAACACACTAATCATCGCACACGAGTACTCGTAGATGCATCGTGTGCGATACTCCAAGCCACCGCAAGCAACTAGTTTGCATTTTCCAAAGTTTTCTGTACACACAGAATCACACACGAAGTAATTGTATTGACCGTATGTGTTGTAATTTCTCATCGCAAACAGTTCATCCGAGTCGGCTGTTTGCCACGTATCACACACATCTTGTTTACATGACTCGTTTGTGTTCTTTTGGCTCATCGCAAACAGTTCATCCATGTGAACTGTATGCTACATATCACACACATCTTGTTATGTTGAACCGTTTCTGTTGTGTTCCCTAATCGAAAATAGTTCGTCCGAGTTAACTGTATGCCATATATCGCACACACATTAATATGGCTACCCGTTTCTGTTGTTCTACCTCATCGCAAACAGTTCGAATGAATTAACCATGTGTCCTACATCACACACACATTGTTATGGCCGCCCGTTTCTATTGTTCTGCCTCATCGCAAACAGTTTGAATGGATTAACTGTATGCCCTGCATCGCACATGCAACTAAAATCTTAACTGTCTTTGATGCAGCCATCATTGCATACATTTTTCACCTTTTTTGACGGTTTTTTACACCACCGTTTGCGATTATTGCATCGCACACAGTTTCGGCAAAGGGTCTCTGATCGTAGTGTCGCATTAGCAGTCTCCTGCAGTAGTGCAAGGGGAGCCAAAGAATATTTGAAAGTATTAGTAGCTGAGTTGTCAATTTAACCACACCTGGAGATTAATTATCTGTAGCAAAGTGATCAGTAGCACAGTAGTTTGATAGTAGTAGCACAAGCAATAGTAACAGTAACAGTGATAGCAATAATTTTGTAGCAAGTGTAATAGTGATGATAGCAGTAGTAATTTAGCAGAAACAATATGGAAAAGTTTGTAGGCATTGGATCGATGACTTGTTGGATGATATAGATCATGTGACAGTTATAACCTAGGGCGATACAGCACTAGCTCCAGTTCATCAATATAATGTAGGCATGTGATAACCCACAAGTATAGGGGATCAACTGTAGCCTCTTTCGGTAAGTCAGAGTGTCAAACCCAACGAGGAGCTAAAGGTAGAACAAATATTCCCTCAAGTTCTATCGACCACCGGTACAACTCTACGCCCGCTTAACGTTCGCTTTATGTAGAACAAGTATGAAACTAGAAGTACTTTGTAGGTGTGATAGGATAGGTTTGCAAGATAATAAAGAGCATGCAAATAAAATTTAGGGGATGTTTAGATAAAGACACAACTAAATTAGTTTCAGTAGAGAGCTTTTTGTCACGAGAAAGTTATTTGTCCCTAGGAAATCGATAACTAGACCGGTAATCATTATCGCAATTTTATTTGAGGGAGAGGCATAAGCTAACATACTTTCTCTTCTTGGATCATATGCACTTATGATTGGAACTCTAGCAAGCATCCTCAACTACGAAAGATCATTAAGTTAAAACCCAACCATAGCATTATAAGGCATCAAGTCCTCTTTACTCCCATACGCAAACAACGTACTTACTCGGGTCTGTGCTTCTGTCACTCACGCCACCCACCATAAGCAAATCATGAACATATTGCAAACCCTACAGCGGGGATCCCTCACGCTTGCGCGACACGGAGCGCACGATAGGACAGCACCAATAATAAAACATGCAACTCAAATCAATCACGATCATCAATTAACCCATAGGACAAAATGGATCTACTGAAACATCATAGGATAGCCATACATCATTGGGAAATAATATATAGCATTCAGCACCATGTTTAAGTAGAGATTAAAAAGGTTAAAAGAGGGTTGACACCGTTGCATAGAGGGGGGAAGAGTTGGTGATGACGGTGGTGAAGTTGTTGGTGTAGATCGTTGTCGCGATGATGGCCCCGGCGGCGTTCCGGCGCCACCGGGAGAGATGGGGAGAGAGCCCCCCTTCTCCTCCTTCTTCTTCTTCCTTGACCTTCCCCCTAGATGGGAGAAGGGTTTCCCCTCTGGTCCATGCCCTCCATGGCGGTGGAGGGGCGAGAGCCCCTCCGAGATTGGATCTGTCTCTCAGTCTCTCTTTGTTTTTGTGTTCCAGATTCTGCCCTTTCACCGTTTCTTATATTCCCGGAGATTCGTAACTCCGATTGGGCTGACATTTGGACACGATTTTTATCTGTATATTAGCTTTCTTGCGGCGAAAGAAGGGCACCAACCGCCTTACGGGGTGTCCACGAGGGCGCAGGACACGCCTGACGCCCTGGGGCGCGCCCCCTGCCTCGTAGCCCCCTCGGGCATCGTCTCGCATTGATTCTTCTGCCCAAAAATCACATATATTCCAAAAAAAATCTCCGTCAGTTTTTATCCCGTTTGGAGTCCATTTGATATGGATTTTCTGCAACACAAAAAACATGCAACAAACAGGAACTGGCACTAGGCATTGGGTCAATAAGTTAGTCCCAAGAATAGTATAAAAAGTTGCAAAAAGTATATGAAAGTTGTAGAATATTGGCATGGAACAATGAAAAATTATAGATACGACGGAGACGTATCAGCATCCCCAAGCTTAATTCCTGCTCGTCCTCGAGTAGGTAAATCATAAAAAAGATAATTTTTGTTGTGTAATGCTACCTAGCATAATCTTGATCATGTAATCTAATCATGGCATGAATATTAAGACACGAGTGATTCAAAGCAATAGTCTATCATTTGACATTAAGACAATAATACTTCAAGCATACTAATAAAGCAATCATGTCTTTTCAAAATAACATGGCCAAAGAAAGTTATCCCTACAAAATCATATGGTCTGTCTATGCTCCATCTTCACCACACAAAATATTCAAATCATGCACAACCCCCGATGACAAGCCAAGCAATTGTTTCATAATTTTGATGCTCTCAAACCTTTTCAAATTGCACGCAATACATGAGCGTGAGCCATGGACATAGAACTATAGGTGGAATAGAATATTATGGTGGAGGTTGTGTGGAGAAGTCAAAAAAAGGAGAAAGTATCACATCGACGCGGCTAATCAATAGGCTATGGAGATGCCCATCAATTGATGTCAACGTGAGGAGTAGGGATTGCCATGCAACGGATGCACTAAGAGCTATAAGTATATGAAATATCAAACTGAAACTAAGTGGGTGTGCATCCAACTTGCTTGCTTATGAAGACCTAGGGCACTTGAGGAAGCCCATCGTTGGAATATACAAGCCAGGTTCTATAATGAAAAGTTCCACTAGTATATGAAAGTGATAACTCAAGAGACTCTCTATATGAAGAACATGGTGCTACTCTGAAGCACAAGTGTGGTAAAAGGATAGTAACATAGCCCCTTCTCTCTTTTCTCTCATTTTTTTATTTTTTTAGTTTTTCTCTTTTTTTGTAGGCTTCTTTGGCCTCTCTCTCTCTCTCTCTTTGGGGCTTGATGAGGACATCAATACCATTGTTACACCCACAGCCCCTGCTGCTATACATACTGGACCAATTACTAGAGCTCGCGCATGCCAATTGAATTATCAGGTACTTTTGTTTCTTGGCAACGATTCTAATGTTCATGAGAATCCAATGTTGCCTAAATTGGATACATTTGTTTTGCTTACAAATGAAGGGCCTAGCTTGGACAAGAAAGATGAACCTTGGAGCAAGTTCAAGCATGGAGATGATGGCATGTGCAAGGGGATCAAGAACGGAGTTACAAGTCATTATTTCAGGACTTTGAAGCCACCATAAGGAGTGCATGAATCCTTGGACAAAATATACAAGATGCCACTTCATAAATTTCGTCCAGAGGCTATTCTAGGTGCTGCGTCACCTTATTATTGGGCCAGACCCATGTATTTTCGAAATACTTAAGTATAGGATATTTTTAGAGTCCGTATGTGTGGGGAAACAAGAGTTAGGGTTGGTTTCGGACCCCTCCTCCAAGGGCCACAAAATCCCCCCTCTTCCTCCATATATACAGCCCTTAGGGCATCGTTTAGACTTTGATTTTGTTTAGATTAAAAGTTTGCCATAGCTGCAACTTCGCATACTTCGTTTGTGTCCAACGACCAGACCAAGATGTCACAGAACCCCACCTTCATTAATAAAGCATTCCTCTTTTATTCGCAATATCTAGATTGCAATCTCAGTTTCTTGCTTGTTCTTCGTTTGCTCGTAGGAAATGACCCTCGTGGTCAGGTTGATTGTGCTCCGGCGTGGTCAATAACCCTCGGAAGTTGGTTTAGCGATTGCTAAGGCGCGACGTCTTCGCACGTTCGTAGTCGGATCGTCAAAGTCGACTCCCACAGAAAACGATATCTATCTCATCAAAACATCGGGACACCTTCGCCTCTATCAAGCTACCACTTGATAGAGGCGAGGGTGTCCGATCTTTCGATGAGATGATAACTATCGATTTCATGGAGACGACTTTGACGATCCGACTACAAACATGCATGATGTTGCGCCTTAGCAATCGCTAAACCAATCTCCCGAGGTTACTAACGATGCCGGAAGCACGGTCAGCCTGACCATGAAGGTCTATCCTGCAAGCAATCAAAGAACAAGCAAGAATATGATATTGCAATCTGAATATTGCGAATATATATGAAGTATTGATAATGGTGGGGATCCGTAAGCGGTCTTTGTCTGGTCGTTGGACACAAACGAAGTACACAAAGTTGCAATGGCTAACTTTTAACTAAACAAATCCCACGGAAAAAGCTACTAGATGGATCTACTTATATAGGATCAAGGGGTGGCGGCCAAGGAGGTGGAAGCACGTCCCAAGGCAGACTAAAACCAACCCTAGGTCGTACAAGGCTCATGGGCCCAAGTGGAGGTGATGCAACACCTTTGGACTTGTTGTTTGACTCGGATTCTGCTGCAGCGTCAGATTTTTTCGTCGATATCTCAATGCTCCGGACGAATTTGAAGGTGATTCTAGTTGGGTTGGAAAGAACACGAAATCTAGTGTTCAACAAAAAAAGAATCACCCAATTCGGTGTAACATCCCAATTTTTCCTAAATTAGGATGTTATTAGATCATTCATATGCATATCATATTTTTATTGCATTATTTGCTTTTTTAGAATATTCAAATCATTATGCAACAAAAGGCAATTTATTTGGAGTGGAGATAACATGACTTCTCCCCTATTTTAAAAATGTTCATAATGTGCAGAATATTATTTCCAGTTCATCTGATATGTTCTGGTAATTTTTGTGATCTTCAAAGTATTTTAATTATGTGTTATTTTACTGTTTGTGTGGCCTTTTGCATCAAAATGAATTTCTAAAATTGCATTAGGTGAGGAACTAGTGTTCCTGTAGTTTATATTATCAGTATAGATTTTACTGTTTGTCTATGTATTTTTTTATTTAGTTTCTATACTGTTGTTTTTTTAGTTATTTTTGCTGCTGTAGTTTTTGTTTAAAGAAAAGAAAAAAACACAGCACGCAACACCGAAGCGCAGCACAGCGCAACTCTAGACCGCGGCCTAGCTCGCCGCCACGGCCCAGCAGCCTCCCGTTCACCCGCAGCCCACCTAACCGCGAAGCGGTAAGCGCAGCCGCCAGCCGCGCCCGAACCGCGCCTGACCCGCACCCGATCCGATCCGCACCAGCGCCCGACCCGCTGTCTCTCTCTCTGCCAGCGGACCCCGCCACGCACCCGTCCCCTACCGCGAGCCAGACACTGCAGCCGCCGCACGCACCCACGCACGCCGAAGCCGAGCCCGGATCGCTCTCGTGCCCTGGGTGATTCTGTGTGCTCCAGGGACTCCATACGTGAGCAAAGGACCCCAGGGAAACCCCGCACCCCCTGTCCCGATCTTTCCCGTTGGCACACGCCCTGGTTGGGGCGATTGGATCTCGTCCCGGAGCTCTTTCGTCCGCCGCCGTTCGCCGGAGGTTTTCGCCACCGTAAGAGCCAGTGCCGCCACATCTCTTGTCCCCTCAGATTCGCCGCTACACGACACACGTTTTTGACAAATTTTCGTGGCCAGAGACCTAGCGGGGAGAGAGGAACAAGCTCGACCACCGTTCATCGGAGCACACCCGCCGTTCCTGTCACCGTTGCTGCCCGCAGAGGATGCCCCGTCGCCGTCCGACCTCACCATCGCCTCCGCCGCTCGATGCCGCACCCACCCATCACTTCCCCTTCACCGGAGACTCGCCGGAGAGCCGCCACCGCCGACGCCCAAGACTACCGCCGCCACCCTCTGCTTTTGGTGAGCACGCACGCACAGTAGGTCCTCCAACCAATCACGTGATGCCACGAGGCAACCTGCTACAGTAACGCGTGAACTGTGCAGGAGGTTTCTGTTGTTTTTGTTTTCTTTCCAGATTTCAACTAAAACTTCAATTAGCTATATCTTCTTTTCTGTATATCCAATTTAGGTAATTCTTTTTCCTATGCACTCACAAAGACCAGCACTTTATCTCAGTACCAACTTTGCACATGTTTGCACTTTTCAAATTTGAATTCATTTGAATTTGAAATAAATCTTCCGGAGGCCATAACACTCAAACCGTTTATCGAAATCGAGTGATTCTTTTTGCATTGTGACCATAGTGCATTTTAGGTGCTGTTAAGCTTCTGTTGTTGAGTTTAAAAATGGTTGTCTTGCTGTTGGTTTTGTTTTGGTTCTATTTGATTTTCGGTGATTGATTGTTGAATTGTGTGAAACGTGTAGATTGTCCGGAGTGCAACGTGAGCTATTGTCAGGAGTGTGACTTTCTGAACCAGAACCAAGGCAAGTTACATGTTGATCATCCTTTACCTATTGTTTTCTATGCATGTAGTTATATCACACTATGAATATATGCATGTATAGGAATACTATATTATTTTTGCTATGCTGATGAGCTATCTTCCTGTCTTTGCAAATCGTGGTAGTGGTAGGTTGCTATGCTTTGTAGACGGGGGTGGTTCGTGTATTCATTGAGTTTATGTGAGGATTATATATATTTAACAAATTGAGTAGCAACTCAGGATTTAACTCACCTCTGGGCGGAAGTGGTATTGCTTGGTGTTGAGGGAAGGCATCATGGGGTCTTGCACCATTTCTAAGGCCATGCGCTCATGAGAGTGCACCCTAAGTGGAATGCCGCCCAGGCTAAAAAAGATCAGACAGACTTAGTGACTAGTAGCTTCCATGTGCGGCCACTGGCTATATGGGCTCTGGCTTAGTTGATCAGTTGTTGGAACCCTGGCCCAGACAGTGTCGACAAATGTAGCATTTGTAGGTGGGATGTGACGCCCGGGTAATCAAGCTACAGTAAAACTCTCCTAATGATGCCATGTCATCTGCGATTACTGTTACTAATCTCGGGATAATTCGAAACCGCGTCAAATTCAAACTTAAAATTAAAGTCGACAATAAAAGTTTTCAAAATTGAAACAAAAATGTTCGGTGGACGCCAAATATTACAAAGGTAATTATGGTGCAGAAAACACATTTTTAGTAAAAGACTAAATACTTTAAAATGAAATAAAACAGAAAAGAAAAAAAATAAAGAAAAGAAAGAAAGAAAGAGAAAGGAAAACCCCCCAAACCCCCCTGGGCCATCTGGCCCAGCTAACCCACCTGGCCCATCCGGCCGAACCGGCCCGCCTCCCCCTGCCGCCTCCCTTCCCTGTTCCCCCGACCCGGGTCGGAACAGGGGCGCGTCCCCGCCGCACCCTCTCGCCGGCGACGACGAGGGGATAAGGTCGCCACGTCGCGCCCCCTCGGTCTCTCCTCCCACTCACCCCCATGCTCGCCTCGGTTCTTGCGCCTCCCACTCCCCTCCAGAGCCATCGCACCTCGCCCCCGTCGTTCCCCACCGCAACCGAGCGCCGCCATGGCCTCGCCGTCGTAGTACTCGCGGCCACCGCGACCTCCAAGCCCTTTCGACGCGTCCGCTCGCTCCGCCTCCCTCGACTACGCCTCCACGTCAAGACGCAGGACGCCGAGCACCATCGAACGCTGCCCCAACCTCGTCTTCTTCCTCGGATCCCCGACGCATCTCCGACGAGCGTCGTCGACTCTCCGGCTACTAAACTCCCAAGGGCCATCTTGCATGCCGCACGGTGAGCTCCCCATCTCCCGCCCATCTCCGTTAGCTCCCTCGCACGCCCTAGCTAGCTGCCGCCGAAGCACCCGAGCGCTCTGCCGCGGACCCCGTCGCCGACGAGTCTCCGGTGACCAAATGGTCAAGGGCTCGTGTCGGTTACGCTCCTCATGCCGCGTAGATCCTCCCCAACCTCTCCATATCTTCGCTAGCTCGCCCCAGCTCCACTCTCCTCGAGCTCCCGACTACGCCGCCGCCTGCGCGCGTCACCAGCGCCCTTCCGGTGACCAAATGGTCACGGGGCCAAGCCCTTTGTGCTCAGCGCGTCGCGCAGCTCCACCCTGGCCTTCCCGCTCGCCCCGAAGCGCGCTGCGTCGCTGTCTTCGTCCGCGCCCGAACAGCAGCCCGCCACTCTCGTCGCCGGCGACCATTCCGGCCACCCCCGCCCTCATGCTCCCCTTCATCGGACGCAGCGCAAAGAGGCCGTTCCAGAGAGCCTGGCCGCGCCCGATTTGGTGCCCCGTAGCGCGATTCCGGCCAACTCCGGCGAGGGGCCGCCTCTGTTGGGTCGCCGGAGTCGCTCCGGCACCGTCCGCCGACATGGCTAGGCGGGCCCCACCCCTGGGTCGCTGCCTGTGGGCCTGGGGGCCCCAACTGGCCACGTTGACCAAGTCAACTTCGCTGACGTGGCAGCTACTGCCACTGACATGCGGGCCCCATGCCATAAAACAAATAAAAACAAATATATAAACTACTAATTAATTAAGTTAATTAACTAAAACCTAATTAGACACTGACTGCTGGGGCCACCCACTAATTAACCCTTTTTAGTTAGTTTTAAAACTCTGTTAAGGCCCTTGACAATGACATGTGGGTCCCACTGGACCCACCTGTCTGGTTTGACTGGTCAACCGACCAGTTGACCTACTGACATCACTCTGATGTCATGCCTACGTCATCACACACTGTTTTGGATAATGTTGGAATTAAATATATAATTAAAATCATAAAATGATTTAAATCTTTAGAAAATCATATCTTTTAATCCGTAACTCGGATGAAAATACTTTGTACATGAAAGTTGCTCAGAACGACGAGACGATTCCGGATATGCAACCCGTTCGTCCGCCACACCTCCCTAACCTATCGAACTCGTAACTTTCCCCCTCCGGCTCCTCTGCCCGAAAACGCGAAACACCGGGGATACCTTCCCGGATGTTTCCCCCCTTCACCGGTATCACCTCATACCGCGTTAGGGCACCCCTAGCACCATTACTTGTCTTGTCATGCATCGTTATGCATCTGTTTGCATTGTATTTATTGTTTCTTCCCCCCTCTTCTTCCGCTAGACACCGAGACCGACGCCGCTGCTGCCCAGTACGACTACGGAGTTGACGACCCTTCTCTCTTGCCAGAGCAACCAGGCAAGCCCCCCCTTTGATCACCAGATATCGCCTACTCTTCTCCCTACTGCTTGCATTAGAGTAGTGTAACATGTTACTGCTTTCCGTTAATCCTATTCTGATGCATAGCCTGTCCTTGCCACTACTGTTGATACCTTTACCTGCAATCCTAATGCTTAGTATAGGATGATAGTTTATCATCAGTGGCCATACATTCTTGTCCGTCTGCCATGCTATATTATCGGGCCGTGATCACTTGGGAGGTGATCACGGGTATATACTATATACTTTATACAGGATACATGTGGTGACTAAAGACGGGTCGGCTTGTGGAGTACCCGCGAGTGATTCACGGATTGGGGGCTGAAAGGACCTTTGTCCCAACGGCCCTCTGTGTGGATCTTTGTGGCGAAGAGACAGGGCAGGTAGAGACCACCTAGGAGAGAGGTGGGCCTGGCCCTGGTCGGCGTTCGCGGTTATTTCAATATAACACGCTTAACGAGATCTTGGTATTTGATCTGAGTCTGGCCACTGGTCTATACGCACTAACCATCTACGCGGGGACAGTTATGGGCACTCGACGTCGTGGTATCAGCCGAATCCTTCGTGACGTCAGCGACTGAGTGCCGCGCGCCGGATTGGACCGTAAGCCTGCTCTTGTATTAAGGGGGCTAGTTCTGCTTCCAGCCGCGTACACAACATGCAGGTGTGCAATGGGCGATGGGCCCAGACCCCTGCGCCATAGGATTTAGACCGGCGTGCTGACCTCTCTGTTGTGCCTAGGTAGGGCTGCGACGTGTTGATCTTCCGAGGCCGGGCATGACCCAGGAAAGTGTGTCCGGCCAAATGGGATCGAGCGTGTTGGGATATGTGGTGCACCCCTGCAGGGAAGTTAATCTATTCGAATAGCCGTGATCTTCGGTAACAGGACGACTTGGAGTTGTACCTTGACCTTATGACAACTAGAACCGGATACTTAATAAAACACACCCTTCCAAGTGCCAGATACAACCGGTGATCGCTCTCTAACAGGGCGATGAGGAGAGGATCGCCGGGTAGGATTATGCTATGCGATGCTACTTGGAGGACTTCAGTCTACTCTCTTCTACATGCTGCAAGACGGAGGCTCCCAGAAGCGTAGTCTTCGAAAGGACTAGCTATCCCCCCTTATCCCGGATTTCGGGAGTTCAGTCCACATATAATAGCCTTATTCTAGTTGATACCAATGCATACATATGTAGTATAGCTCCTTGCTTGCGAGTACTTTGGATGAGTACTCACGATTGCTTTCTCCCACTTTTCCCCCTATCCCTTCTACCTGGTTGTCGCAACCAGATGTTGGAGCCCAGGAGCCAGACGCCACCTTTGACGACGACTCCTACTACACCGGAGGTGCCTACTACTACGTGCTGCCCACTGACGACGACCAGGAGTAGTTTAGGAGGAACCCAGGTAGGAGGCCTGTGCCTCTTTCGATCTGTATCCCAGTTTGTGCTAGCCTTCTTAAGGCAAACTTGTTTAACTTATGTCTGTACTCGGATATTGTTGCTTCCGCTGACTCGTCTATGATCGAGCTCTTGTATTCGAGCCCTCGAGGCCCCTGGCTTGTAATATGATGCTTGTATGTCTTATTTTATTTGTAGAGTTGTGTTGTGATATCTTCCCGTGAGTCCCTGATCTTGATCGTACACGTTTGCGTGTATGATTAGTGTACGATTGAATCGGGGGCGTCACATGGGATGTGGCCGTCAGGTGGTCAAGGGAACCTCTTCTGAAAGACTTCGTCTCAATCTTTGGATTGGGTCCAGTGGGTAAAGCGTACTAAACTCTGCAGAGTATTAAATGTAATCATGATTAGCCGTGCCCCCAGTTATGGGTAAATTTGAGCGACTATGCCATTACCATTGTTGGAGGATCTTGATAGATGTGACACTTAATAATATTTGTGGGCAACTTAATAAAGGGTAGGTTGGAGTTGATTTTGCCAACTCAACCTTGTGCATTTAATTGTAGTAATAAAAGAACTAAATAAAAACTTGACTATTAGGTAGTTATTAGGATAAAATCAACTTTCTACAAAATAAACCCTCAAGCCTTCCTTTTGTTATACTATGCATATACATGTAGGTCTGCTATATTATTACTCCTGTGTAACTTGCCAATACATTCCAAGTATTGACCTATATGGCAGCAACGTCTCATGTTGCAGGATATTTAGACAAAGAGTAAGGTACCGATAGGGTCGCGAGTCTGCACTCAGCATCGCCAGTGGGCTATGATGGGACTCATCGTTATTTTCTGCTACTTTCTGATGTTTGATTGAATAAAGCTAGCCAAGTGCTATGCAGATTGTTTTATTTTATACATTCTGGATCATACGTTGTAATAAATGATGCACTTGCTATTCTGGTATTCATCTATACTATGTGTGCTAGCGAGTTCGATCCAGGGACTAGCACGGTAAGCACAGAGACTCAAATCCTTCGAGGTTTGGTCGTTACATTCGGAGTCCATATGAAAAAGTTGTTGGCGTTTTGAGTTAGGTATGTCTGTGCAGTCTGAATCTGAATCCAAAACATGAGAGACTTGGACTCTACCTTCTCTTGGCCCAAAAGTGACGTGAGATGACTTTTTGAACAGAACCTAAACTTCTCCTTTTCTCTTATCTTCATATGCGGATTGTAAAATGTCCCATACACCTGCAATTAGAGAAAACACAAAAGTGTGTGAAGTATTTTTGTTCTGGAAAACATAAATATATTATTAAATAGTTTGCACTAGAAATCACCTGACAAATATGCATGTATGCAATATTTTTGGTCGTATCCAAAGTAGTCATGTCCTCATCATCCTCCCCTTCTTGAAAACAAAGCCGTCCTCGGCATTGCTTAATCTGAAATGTGGCTAACAAAAGAGACAAGGTGTACATGTTGTATATGTATATGTCATCCATTTTTACTTCCCTTGATTTTTGCACATATGACACATGTATACATGAGTAACTTTCATAATTCGTAAAATATAAAGCCAAAAAATTATCAGAAGAAATAGAAGGCATGAAATAGGTGCATTAGTTAACCCAAAAGGCATGACTAACCACTCATATAATCCAAACTTAGTTTTAAATGTTGTTTTCCATTCATCTACCAATTTCATACGAATTTGATGGTATCCACTACGCAAATCAACTTTGGAGAATATTGTAGAGCCACTCAATTCATCAAGCATACCATCTAGCCTAGAAATAGGATGACGATAACGAATAGTAATATTATTAATGCCTCTACAATTAACACACATACGCGATGTACCATCCTTTTTAGGCACTAGTATAATAGGAACAACAGAAGGACTAAGAGATTCACGTATATAACCTTTGTCGAGCAATTGTTGTACTTGACGCATAATCTCCTTCGTCTCCTCTAGATTGCTATGGTATGGTGCATGGTTGGGTAATGATGCACCGGGAATTAAGTCAATTTGATGCTCAATCCCTCGAATAGGTGGTAATCCCGGTGGCACGTCTTGTGGAAAGACATCAGCGAACTCCTGCAAAATGTTAGTGACAGCAGGAGGCAAAGAGGAAGGCACGTCCTCGAATGAAAATAATGCCTCTTTGCACAAAAAAGCATAGCAAACATATTTGCTGAAATCTAGATCATCAATATCAGATTTGGTGGCCATAAACATGCACTTTTCAATTTAATTTCAGAAACAACATTAGATGTTTATTATTAGGCTTCATGTGTTGCTCAAATTCTTTTGCCACAATCTGATTTTCACTCTTATTTTGCTCCTGTTTTGCTTTATTAGCTCTATTAATATCATCTTTCAAAATGGAATCAGGAGTCATAGGAAGCAAAGTAATATTTTTGTCCTTATGAACAAGAGTATACTCATTGTTTCTACCATGGTGTACAGAATTTTTATCAAATTGCCATGGTCTACCAAGTAATAAGGAACATGCTTGCATAGGCACCACATCACAATCAACATAATCAACATATGTAGAGATACTAAAGTGCACACAAACAGTACGTGTTACCTTAACCTTGCCGCTGTTGTTGAACCATTTATGATGATGCGAATAGAACGTTCCTTCACAACTCCCTTTGTATGGAACAAATTGTGCCTCTGATTTTGCTCAACTTGTGTAACCTGCACACTCAAAACATGTTGAGCAACTAAACATTCATACCTGTCAGCATCTTCAGCAGCCATGTACTGCGTCTCATGATCAGAATCATCTCCACCATGTTCTTCATGTGTAATAAGAGCCAAAGTCTCCTCATCATAGTCACTAGCGGACTCATACCCACCATCCTCAGTAGCAATCATCGCACACTGAGATTTGCATTCTCTCGCAAAATGTCCTCTTCCCTTACAACGACGACAAATAATATCACTTGTGTGCCCTGTTGATGCCATGGAAGAAGAAGAGCTCTGCGCAGGCCCGGCAGGTGTGCTCTTGGCAGATAGTGGTGGTTGTGCCTGCTTTCTTGTATCACGGCTGGAGGTGGCACCTGATGGCGGTGCTGGTGTAGTGGAAGTAGAGGATGCACATGGTGTCCATGATGAAGATCGACCTGCAGAAAAGTTAGTTCGCGCCAATGTCTGTCGATCCTGCACTTCACGTTCAGCTTTACAAGCAAGATGGAATAAAGGAGTGATATTAGTATACTCCTTATACTCTAGAATGGTCTGAATCTCTCTATTTAATTCACCCATAAAACGTGCAAGCATAGCTTCATTCTCCTCAATAATACCACATCTAATCATGCTAGTTTGTAATTTCTGATAATATTCTTCTACAGAATTTTTTCCTTGTCTTAAACGCTGCAATTTCTAAAGTAATTCACATTGATAGTATGGTGGAACCCAACGAGTACGCATAGCAGTTTTCAAAGCAGCCCAATTAGTTGGAATAGGATATAATCTACAATGTTCAGACCACCAAACACGTGCGAAGCTAGTGAAAGCACAAACAGCAGCAGGAACACATCTCTCCTCAGGATATTGTAAACATGTAAAATGTTGTTCCGTTTCTAGCTCCCAAGTAAAATATATATCAGGAACATATCTACCCTCAAATGGTGGAAAATTCAATTTCAGTTTAGGAAGATGGTCATGATCTCGTACCTCATATGGCAGTGCAGCCCTACCGTTGTGATGATATACGTGAGGACGACCTGGTGGTGGTGGTGCTGGTGGTTGCACGTAGTTTTAATTTTGATCAACCTCATCCTCGTAATGGTCCTCCACCTCTGCAGTAGCAATAGGTGCAACAGAAGCATCAATAACGGCACCAGAATTTTGCCAAGGGTCAATGGGAACGCGCTGTGCTCGTCCCACTTGATTTGGAAAGCGACGTTGTTGTTGTTGTTGTTGTTGTTGTTGAGGTGCGTTAGGGGCAGCTGGTGGTGGTGGGGGAAGACGCACGAGCAATTCATTAAGCTTGTTATCGAGCTTTATTTCGAACTTCTTCTCCATGCCATCTATCTTCTCCATGGCCTCTTCAAATCTGTTCAGCACATCTTGCACCTGTCCACTCATAATTTGCTAAAATTTATCACGCAACTCCTTATTTGTCATGTTCTCCCAGTCAGTCTCATCAGCTTGTGATCCTGCCATGGTTAGCAGCAATAGAAACACACAAGAATATGATCCTATAGACTACTAACAAGAGGTGGTGGTGGGTGTCACAAATCCTTCAAGCAAATCTCAAATTCTTATCAGTTCTTACCTAGCAGCAGGCGGTGATCGGCAACCGTCGTAGTCAAAGCTCTCAAATCCTGGATAGAGCGATTACCAGGGAAAATCAAACGCACGACGTAGATGTATGTGGAGCTGGGAAGGCTTATAATATGGTAGCAAAAAGGGTCAGCAATAATCAATTCAGAGATGCAAAGTTGAATAAACGCTTAACAACGGTACTGTGCTGGTGCTAGGCTAGATCGTGCTAGAGACACGAGCCTAGAACACTAACAAAATCACGGCGCTGCACGTAAACAAGGGAAAAGCACACTCTGGAACTTTTTTTCGCTCTATTTTTTTGCGCTCATCTTTTTTTGGCGCTCCTCTTTTTTTGCGAAAAATCACTATAATGGCGAGTGTCTCAAAACTCTTCGCTCGTCAAACTGGCAGGATGGGCACGAAAATTTTTGTTTGAATTTTTTTTCGGAAATCAGGGCAGCGACGACAAAAAAGTGCGACAAAAAATCACTATGATGGCACGTGGCTTAAAAGACTCAGAAAAGCCTAAAACTAGGATAGGGGAAAAAATTTGCCTGTGAAAATTTTGGTCTAAAAACTGCCCGGGGGTCTCCAGACTCTTTTTTTCGAAACCTACTCAGGCAAGGAAACACGAATCAGAAATTAGACGGACTTCGAAAACAAACCTAATATGAAAGGAACTCGGATTGGTGGTGGATATATGGTGGTAGGATATGGAAGCGGTGGTGGTATATGGATACAGATTGGTGGTGGTATATGGATATGGATTGGTGGTGGTATATGCATACAGATTGGTGATGGTATATGGAGACGGATCGATGGCGGATAAGCGGTGGTGGTAGATGGCAGGGGCGATGATGATGGTGCGGCGGTGGCGTGACAATGTATGACCAGAACTCGAAACTCTAAAGGACTAGACTCTAAGACCAGCAACTAGACACGACGATGCAACCGCAAATTCAACAAAGCAAAATACTGAAATGACTATGCAAAGGCTCAGATTGGTTCGGATATGATGAACTAACCCTAATTTTTATTGGCTTTTTTCGTGGACTGTAGGTATGAAGAATAGACTCGATCTAAACTACGAAAAACTGTAAAATTTCACCGAGCAACCTGGAAATCTAATACCACTTGATAGAGGCGAAGGTGTCCCGTTGTTTCGATGAGATAGATATCGTTTTCTATGGGAGTCGACTTTGACGATCCGACTACGAACGTGCGAAGACGTCACGCCTTAGGAATCGCTAAACCAACTTCCGAGGGTTATTGACCACGGCGGAGCACGATCAACCTGACCACGAGGGTCTATTTCCTGGAAACGAAGAACAAGCAAGAAACTGAGATTGCAATCTGGATATTGCGAATAAAAGAGGAAAGCTTTATTAATGAAGGTGGGGTTCTGTGACGCCTTGGTTTGTTCGTTGGACACGAACGAAGTACGCGAAGTTGCAGCTATGTCGAACTTTTAATCTAAACAAAACCCAAAGTCTAAAAACACCCTAAGGGCTGTATATATGGAGGAAGAGGGGGGAATTTCGTGGCCCTTGGAGGAGGGGTCCGAAACCAACCCTAACTTATGTTTCCCCACACATACGGACTCTAAAAACAACCTATATTCAAGTATTTCGAAAATACATGGTCCTGGCCCAAAATAAGGTGACGCAGCACCTAGAATAGCCTCTGGACGAAATTATGAAGTGGCATCTTGTATGTTTCGTCCAAGGCTTCATGCACTCCTTATGGTGGCTTCAAAGTCCTGAAATCATCACTTGTAACTCCGTTATTGATCCCCTTGTGCATGCCATCATCTCCATGCTTGAACTTGCTCCAAGGTTCATCTTTATTGTCCAAGCTAGGCCCTTCATTTGTAAGCAAAACAAATGTATCCAATTTAGGCAGCATCATATTCTCATTAACATTAGAATCGTTGCCAAGAAACGAAAGTACCTGATAATTCAATTGGCGTGTGCGAGCTCTAGTAATTGGTCCAGTATGTATAGCAGCAGGGGCTGTGGGTGTAACAATGGTATTGATGTCCTCATTAGGGCTTCTCTGGACAATTTTATTTCCATAACCTCACATGGGACAATGTTCTAAAAATGATGATCATCATACTTTTATTTACTTACAACTCAATATTACAACTCGATACTAGAACAAAATATGACTCTATATGAATGCCTCCGGCGGTGTACCGGGATGTGGAATGATCTAGCGTAGCAATGACATCAAAAACGGACAAGCCATGAAAACATCATGCTAGCTATCTTACGATCATGCAAAGCAATATGACAATGATGCTCAAGTCATGTATATGAAGATGATGGAAGTTGCATGGCAATATATCTCGGAATGGCTATGGAAATGCCATGATAGGTAGGTATGGTGGCTGTTTTGAGGAAGATATAAGGAGGCTTATGCGTGACAGAGCGTATCATATCACGGGGTTTGGATGCACCATCAAAGTTTGCACCAACTCTCGAGATGATAAAGGGCAATGCACGGTTCCGAAGAGTCTAGCAATGATGGACAGGTGAGAGTGCGTATAATCCATGGACTCAACATTAGCCATGAAGAACTCACATACTTATTGCAAAAATCTATTAGCCATCGAAACAAAGTACTACGTGCATGCTCCTAGGGGGATAGATTGGTAGGAAAAGACCATCGCTCGTCCCCGACTGCCACTCATAAGGAAGACAATCAACAAATAAATCATGCTCCGACTTCATCACATAACGGTTCACCATATGTGCATGCTACGGGAATCACAAACTTCAACACAAGTATTTCTACAATCCACAACTACCCACTAGCATGACTCTAATATCACCATCTTTATATCCTAAAACTATTGCAAGGAATCAAACATATCATATTCAATGATCTACAAGTTTTATGTAGGATTTTATGACTAACCATGTGAATGACCAATTCCTATCATCTCTCTAAATAGATATAAGTGAAGCAAGAGAGTTTAATTCTTGAGAGTTTAATTCTTCCTATAAATGATATGCCCACGCTATAACAAATATAAGTGAAGCAAAAGAGAATTCTACAAATGGCGGTTTTCTATGTGAAGAGAAATAGGCAATCCAAACTTCAAATGATATAAATGAAGCACATGAAGCATTCTATAAAGCCGTAGTCAAAAGATATAAGTGAAGTGCAAAGAGCATTCTATAAATCAACCATGGACTATCTCAAACCAGCATGGTTCATAAAAGAAAAGTGAAAATTAAATGCAAAAGACGCTCCAAGATTTGCACATATTGCATGAACGAAACGAATCCGAAAACATACCGATTGTTGTTGAAGAAAGATGGGATGCCTTCTGGGGCCTCCCCAAGCTTAGCCGCTTGAGTCTAATTGAATATTTACTTGGGCTGCCTTGGGCATACCCAAGCTTGAGCTCTTGCCTCTCCTCCTTCTACTCACATCGAGACCTCCTCGATCTTCGAACACTTCATCCACACAAAACTCAACAGAAAACTCGGTAAGATCCGTTAGTATAATAAAGCAAATAACTACTCTAAGTACTGTTGCAAACCAATTCATATTTTGTTTTTGCATTGTATATACTATAATATAACTTTTCCATGGCTTAATACACTGATAGAAATTGATAGTATCATCAAAACAAGCAAACTATGCATCAAAACAGAATCTGTCTTAAACAGGACAGTCTGTAGTAATCTGAACATTCACCATACTTTTGGTACTCCAAATATTCTGAAACATTTAGGAAAAATAAAAAATTTGTGTATACAGATAGTGCAAAAAGTTTCAGATCCGTTTGACATTCCAGTAAAAAATGTAAAATCATGCAATACAGCCAAAGTTTCTGTCTTGCACCGCACAACCCAACAAGCAATGTAAACATCCTAAAGGCGATCTGGTGCATTATTTTTATTTTTAAACTTTATAAAAGCACACAACAGAAATAAATGACTCTCTACAACTTCCGGGTTGTCTCCCTGGCAGCGCTTTCTTTAAAGCCATTAAGCTAGGCATATAGTGCTCAAGTAATGGATCTACCCGGATCCCACGGTATATCAAAGCCAATTTTAATTAACAATGATTTGTGATTTTGTAGTGAGCACAAAGAAACATATATCAGGCAATTATGAAGTCTAACTCTCTTCCAATGCATCGGCATGTCATAAAAGAACAATTCATGCACACATAGTAAAGGCCAATGCATAGTATAAACAGTTTCTTGCAATTTTATCGTGTTGGAAACATGGAGAGGCGGAGATGTAGTTCCTCTCTCATAATAATTGCAAGTAGGAGCAGCAAGCACATGCATATTGTATCTATCAAAATCATCATGTGTAGTAGTGAAACACAACCCATCGATATAATCCTTAATAAGGGCAAACTTCTCTGATATAGTGTAGTAGGGAGAATTCAAAAAGATAATAGGACTATCATGCGTGGGTGCAATAGCAACAATTTCATGTTTAACATAAGGAACTATAGCAAGTTCATCTCCATAAGCATAATTCATATTGGCATCTTGGCAACAAGCATAGTAAGCATTATCAAAAAGGGATATTTCGAAAGAATCATCAGGATCATAACAATCATCACAGCATTCATCCATCGGTAAGCATGAAGGGAAATTAAATAATGTATGAGTTGAAGAGTTACTCTCATTAGAAGGTGGGAACGGGTGATCAATCCGCTCTTCCTCCTTTTGTTCTTCGCTCTCCTCCTCATCTTTTTCATCCAATGAGCTCACAATGTCATTAATTTCTTCTTCCATAGACTCCTGCAAAATATTAGTCTCTTCTTGGATAGCGGAGGAGTCCTCAATATATGGTTTGATATAAGGATTAGAAGCAAAATTATCATAGGAATATTTAAGTAGGGCCAAATTTTTAGATTTGTAGAGAGTAGTATCACAATCTTCATTAAAAGAAGCAATTTCACAAGTACCCCTAAAAGCAACAAATTCTTCAATTTGTTGAACATCATAGTAATTATAAACACCCTTAGTATACGAAGATACGATTCCATTATCACTAAACCCTCATTGGTAAGGAAGGTGTTTCTTAGGGTCTTTAGAACAACAAGTACAATCATATATTTCAGATAAATTCCAAGCATAGCACTGCAAACGATGAATTTGATCCAGTAAAAGTTTCCCTTTTTCAGATATGCGGTGTCGCACATAACAAGCATGCTCATCTAAAGATTTGCCCTCAACTATGCTAGTTGGGGTTTCAGCCCCTGGACATAGGGATCGAAGATGATCCAAGTAAAAATCTTCAGTAGTGTGATAGATTTTGAGTAGTTATTCAACCATTGGTTCAGTAGGTACCACTAAATTTTTTTGGTATTTTTCGTTTCCTGCCCATAACTAAAGGTAGAAAACAAGAGCACAAAATAAAAGCTACTTAGTGATAAAGCAAACAAGCACACACGAGAATATTCACCCCACGCTATAACTCCTCGACAAAGGCGCCAGAAAAAGGTCTTGATAACCCACAAGTATAGGGGATCAATTGTAGCCTCTTTCTATAAGTAAGAGTGTCGAACCGAACGAGGAGCTAAAGGTAGAACAAATATTCCTCAAGTTATATCGACCACCGATACAACTCTACGCATGCTTTACCTATAACAAGTATGAAACTAGAAGTACTTTGTAGGTGTAATAGGATAGGTTTGCAAGATAATAAAGAGCATGTAAATAAAAGCTAGGGGTTGTTTAGATAAAGACACAACTAAATTAGTTTCAGTAGAGAGCTTTTTGTCACGAGAAAGTTATTTGTCCCTAGACAATCAATAACTAGCCCGGTAATCATTATTGCAATTTTATTTGAGGGAGAGGCATAAGCTAACATACTTTCTCTTCTTGGATCATACACACTTACGATTGGAACTCTAGCAAGCATCCGCAACTACTAAAGATCATTAAGGTAAAACCCAACCATCGCATTATAAGGCATCAAGTCCTCTTTACTCCCATACGCAAACAACCTATTACTCGGGTATGTGCTTCTATCACTCACGCCACCCACCATAAGCAAATCATGAACATATTGCAAACCCTACAGCGGGGATCCCTCACGCTTGCGTGACACGGAGAGCACCATAGGACAACACCAATAATAAAACATGCAACTCAAACCAATAACGATCATCAATTAACCCATAGGACAAAATGGATCTACTCAAACATCATAGGATAGACAAACATCATTGGGAAATAATATATAGCGTTGAGCACAACGGGTAAAAGAGGGGTTACACCACTGCATAGAGGGGGGGAAGAGTTGGTGATGACGGTGGTGAAGTTGTTGGTGTAGATTGTTATCCCGATGATGGCCCCAGCGGCGTTCCAGCGCCATCGGGAGAGAGGGGGAGAGAGCCCCCCTTCTTCTTCTTCTTCTTCTTCCTTGACCTTCCCCCTAGATGGGAGAAGGGTTTACCCTCTGGTCCATGCTCTCAATGGCGGCAGAGGGGCGAGAGCCCCTCCGAGATTGGATCTGTCTCTCTGTCTCTCTCTGTTTCTGCATTCCAGATTCTGCCCTTCCACCGTTTCTTATATTCCCGGAGATCCGTAACTCCGGTTGGGCTGAAATTTGGACACAATTTTTATCCGGATATTAGCTTTCTTGCGGCGAAAGAAGGGCACCAACTGCCTTACGGGGTGGCTACGAGGGCATAGGGCGCGCCTGACACCCTTGGGCGCGCCCCCTGCCTCGTGGCCCCCTCGGGCATCATCTTGTGTTGCTTCTTCTTCCCAAAAATCACATATATTCCAAAAAAATCTACGTCAGTTTTTATCCCATTTTGACTGCGTTGGATATGGATTTTATGCCAAACAAAAAACATGCAACAAACAGGAACTGGCACTGGGCACTTAATCAATATGTTAGTCCCAAAAAAAGTATAAAAAGTTGCCAAAAGTATATGAAAGTTGTAGAATATTGGCATGGAACAACCAAAAATTATAGATCCGATGGAGACGTATCAGCATGTATTCCATAAATAGTCATACGTGCTTTATTAAAAGAACTTGCATGACATCTTTTGTCCTACCCTCCCATGGCAGCGGGGTCCATATTGGAAACTAACACTACAAAAAAAAGAAACATTCGTGACATTTTGGGCCGAACGGAATTTTTTTCTGTCATACATATGACACTTCTATGACGATAATTGTGACAAAACCCGGTATCATCATAGATGTGGTGGGCTCCTACTTCTATGACAAAAAATCATGACAGAAAATGGGTTTTTCGTCCTGGGTGGGCCGGAGACGCAGCTGCATGACATTCTTTGGGCCGTCCATGACGGAAAAAACTGTGGTAGAAGCGAGGGGGAAGAAAATTTCGGGGAGTTCCCGGTTACGGTGGGAGGTCGGGGGCCGAGCGATGCGCGTTTCTCTCGTACACGTATGTGCGTGTGTGCAAGGCGTTGGCTCTAACTGAACCCGAGCGAGGCGTTGGGCTCTAACTACCCGAGCGATTGCACTACAGGCTACGCGTTACTGAACCCGAGCGATCGATCGATGGCTGTTAACTAAACCCGATCGAGCGATTCCTTCGCTACTGCTGCTAATTGAAGCCGATCGATTGGATGAATAGTGAGTGTTGCGGGGGGGGGGGGGGTTGGATGAACAGTGAGCGGTGGCATTGCCTCTGGATGAACAGGACCCCGTGGTGTGGAGGGCTCGATGAACAGTAGATGGTGGAGGGGTGCCCGTGGAGGGGTGGTTGAACAGGACCCCACGGTGTGGAGGGCTGGATGAATAGTAGACAGTGGAGGGGTGCCCGTGGAGGGGTGGTTGAACAGTAGCCGGTGGAGTAGCGCGTGGTGGAGGCTGGATGAACAGGAGCCCGTGGAGGCTGGAGGAGGTCGATAGTAGCCCGTGGAGGCGGGAGGAGGTCGACGGTGGAGATGAACAGTATCCCATGGAGTCCCGTTTTGCGGTATGCCACACCCCTCCCGATCAACAGGACCCCCGTTTCAACCGTAGGAGGTCCGTTTCCTCCATTTTGCGGTACACCAGACCCCTCCCGATGAACAGGATCCCATTTCAAACGTTGCCGGTCGAACACAAGGCCGTTTCCTCCGTTTTGCGGTACGCTAGGCCTCGTTTCCATCGCCTGTTCCGTCCAAGCCCTCCCGATGAACACGACCACGCATTCCGTTCTGACCCAGCCATGTACACGAGCCTCCCGATGAACACGACCACGCATTCCGTTCTGACCCAGCCATGTACACAAGCCATTCCGTTGCCTCCCGATGAACACGACGCATTCCGTTGCCTCCCCATGAACACGAAGCATTCCGTTGCCTCCCCGTGAACACGACGCATTCCGTTGCCTCCCCATGAACACGACGATGATGATGTTTCTCTGTTCCGACCCAGCCATGTACACGAGCCATGGCTGTACGTATGCACGAGTAGGCGTTCGAGACCCTGCCTGTATGTACGTACGTGGCCGTATTTTCTTCCTTGCACACTGGCCGCTGTACGTATGTGTAAATGCTACATGCACGCCTCTACTACGACACGTACGCGCCTCTACTACGACACGTGTGCGCCTCTACATCGACCAGTATATATGCACGTACACGTTCGCGACTAGAATGACAACGCTATGTACGCTTCGACCAGGTGGGTCCCGACTGTCAGGCACTTCCTTGCCTGCGAAGATGTAGCTGGTGGGTCCCAGCTGTCAGGGGGCAAATCGTTTTTTTGTTTTTTTTGCTTGGACCCACTTCCTTGCGTGCGAAGGTGTAGCTGCTGGGTCCCAGTAGTCAGGGGGGAATTGTTTTGTTTTTTTGCCCGGACGCACTTCCTTGCGTGCAAAGATGTAGGTGGTGGATCCCAGCAGTCAGGGGGGGCGAATCATTTTTTTTCGGACGCACTTCCTTGCGTTCGAAGATGTAGCTGGTGGGTCCCAGCAGTCAGGGGGGCGAATCGTTTTTTTCGGACGCACTTCCTTGCGTGCGAAGATGTAGCTGGTGGGTCCCAACAGTCAGGGGGAAACGTTTTTTTCGCGAAATACGGTGGCCCGTCCGGTGGGTCCCCGCTGTCAGGTGGAGGAATAATTATTTTGCACTTAATAAGGAGGCACTTCCTTGCTGCAGCCGTGGACCCAGCTGTCAGCCTCTCCATGTATAGTCCACGTCCGATGGAAGCCATTCCTTGACCACGTTGACCATGCCGCACCGAGAGCACCAGGGCGGTGAACGACGGCCAGGCCTAGGAAGGGGACGACGCGGAGCCAGGGAAGACGCGGCAGTGGATGCCCACGCGTAGAGGAGTATGAGGGTTCAGTCGTTCGGCTGCAGTGTGAGGCTGCCGTCGCTGTAGAATAACAGGGGGTGTGGGTGCGTAGAGGGATGGCCTGGCCAACGGTGGGAGTAGTAGGGGGCGGTGAGGCCTCCGTGGCATCACAGCTGGCCACGGGCGGCAGGAGCAGGCGGCACGACTGGCGCTGCTTTGGGCGGCTGGAGCAAGAAGACCAAAGGTTGAAGAAGCACTACGACCATTGGATGGACATCGTACGGTCAATGGAGCTAGAATCGTTCATATATTGACTAAAGTTGACAAAGGCCTCCGTCCCAGTCAACTTAGTAGGCCCACAAGTCAGCCTCCCACCAAGGTGGGTCCCAGCTAGCAGGGGGTATTCATTTTTTGTGCGTAATAAGGAGGCACTTCCTGTGGGTACGAGCTGACAGCGCGGGGAATGTTTTTTCGTGAAATACGGTCGCCCGTCCTATGGGTCCCAGCAGTCAGGGGGAAACATTTTTTCGCGAAATACTGGTGGCCCATCCGGTGGGTCCCAGCTATCAGGTGGAGGAATAATTATTTTTCGCGTAATAAGGAGGCACTTCCTTGCGGCTGCCGTGGACCCAGCTGTCAGCCTCTCCACGTACAGTACTCTTCCGATGGAAGTCGGTCATTGACCACATTGACCACGCCACGCCAAGAGCACCATGCTGGTGGACGACGGCGAGGCCTAGGAAGGGGACGACGCGGAGCCGCGGAAGACACGGCAGTGGAAGCCCGCGCGGAGAGGAGTACGAGGGTTCACCGGTTTGGCTGCGGTGTGAGGCTGTCGTCGCCGCAGAATAACAGGGGGTGTGGGTGAGTAGATGGATGCCCTGGCCAGCGGTGGGAGTAGTAGGGGCGCTGAGGCCTGTGCAGCAGCACAGCCGGCCACGGGAGGCAGGAGTAGGCGGTCCCACCGGCGCTGCTTTGGTGGCGGGAGCAAGAAGATCAGAGATTGAAGAAACACGACGGCCGTTGGATTGACATCCAACGGTTACGTCTGCTAGAATCGTTTGTTGACGTATATAATAACTAAAAAAATCTTGCATACGCGTCAACTAAACATGCCCACAAGTCAGACCACTCCCTCTTTTTTTTAATAATTTATAAATAGCTCATGGGAACTTCTTATGCAATTTATTGCACTCATTTTTTTGGTTGTCCAGGGCCAATTTCGCATATTTCTGTGGGTTCCAAACAATTTTTAATATTGAAATGTCGAGCCAGATTTAAAGTACTTTGAAGATATATTTAAATTAGGTTAATGCCTAGTGAAATAGGAAGCTGAAAATGTGAAAAAATTCAGAAATTATAAAGTAATTGCCAATTTGTCATCTGTTTTTATATTTACAATCCATTTCATATCACTTTCAAGATTTGCAGGCGTCTTGAAAGAGTTGCAGCCCATCAGGGCATAGAAAAATAAGTAGGCCTGGATTGGGTATTCTTCAGAAAAAATAAATTGGGCTCATTTTCACAAAGAAAAAATAGTTGGGCTGGTCACATGGTGAACATAAAATATAAGCCTGGGCTAGACGGGCCACAGCCCAGTTCAAACCCTGCTCCGTCTCAACAATACCAAACAAAAAAAATACGGCTCGAGTACCTACGTCCCAGTTGTTAGCCGATCTTGTGTTGTTCTCTTGTCTATTGACTATATACACTCACAATGTCGTGGGTCCCAGATGTCAGGAAAACACTAGGAGGAAGCATTATATTTTTCCATACGCTGACGTGGTGGGCCCCTACTGTCATCCTCTCCACGTACTTCTGCCGATTCTTGTTATTTGTTCACCATGTTGACAACGCGAGAGGGTGGCGCCGCGGCGAGCGCACCAAAGTGCACGGAGGACGTTGGTGTTAATGATTTATGAGACGGTGGGGGCGGCGATGCATGCGCTGAGGCGCAACCAGCCATGGGAGGCGGAAGCAGGCGGCCCCGCTGGCGCTAGTTTGGTTTTGGCGGCTGGAGGAAGACAGGACTGAAGAGACACGACAGACTGTAAAAGCAGCAGGAGTACTTAACAATCTTAACTGAAACCAGCAGGGGCACTTAACAACCAATGCTGAAAGCAGTATGAGTACTTATACAGGTTCAACCGTACAAAGCACGCCTCGAATAGTGCTACTTTGCCTACAGTTAACCAACGGTGAGGCCGCCAAGCCCCAGGACAAGGCCCAGGCACCACCCCGCGCATCCACAACCTTCTGAAAGCGGCTTCATCTCGCAACGTGGTCAATAAACAGGATATTCGCTTTAGAGCCATGGAAAAGCATGAACGTAATCTTCTGTCCTATTCTCCAAGATGGACGGGCCTTCATTATTTGAGACCACCCATGAATAAGTATCTTTTCACCTCCAACGGGAATTGAGTAGGTCGACATAAACATCATGTTGTGACCAAGCACAAGTCTGACCCAACCATGGCCAGGCATCTGTATAGGAACAATAGAACTCGGCAGTTCCTGTTTCAAGAAGATCATAGCTGTAAAACTATGTATAAGCAATAGTTTATGAACAACATATATAACAGAAAACAACTCGTACCATAAGTTTCTCGACACAGTTGGACCAGTTCAACGACTGCAGTAGTGGCACACATATCCCACGTGGCCTTCCACCATTCAAACGCCCCACAAGGACCTCAAGACGATCAATAAAGTGTAGGAACTTGTGGATGTCGATCCAGTCAACTTCACTGCCATTAGTAACAGCCGAGTTATTACAGAGTAACAAACGAGTAGACTGCTTAACTCTGAAAAAACCTACACATGCCACCAATTATAAGAAAATATTAGTTAGAAGTAGCATCTTCGTGAGAGATTTGTTGCTACTTCTGAAGTTAAATTGTGATTAGTTACACATAATAGGTGGATTAAGAAGTAATCGAGGCAACAAGCAAGAACCAGATACAAAACTAACATGGATGAACAATTGGAACGACGTCGGGGTGGAAGATTGCAGTGAAGATGAGACCAGGTTCTCCTATTTCCATCAACATTCGTGCGCCAACTTTCAATCAGTAACACTTGAGAAAGTTTATCCATGTTCGGCCATAAAAAAAGCAGTGATCTTCTTGGTTCATGAACCCAACTCGGAACTTATATCCATGGCTTGTCTTCACTGTAACCATTAAACTAGTGTATTCAGTTATGGCAAGGCCGATCATCTTGAGTACATGTGTTCTGGCAGAGCAAATAATACACTACAGGAAAAATAATATAAGAGCACAGCATGTTCAAAAAACCCCCACCCTCCCGGATAGAAAAGAGGATTCTAGGAACATACTGTGCGCATTTCAAAATGTTGTGTTAGGATGAGAAGGAACAAGTGTGGCGTCTCACCGAGGGTGCAGAAACCTGTAGGGTACTCGCACTTTGGGCACTTCAAATGAAAGACACTAGATTCAGTAGGAAGAAAATGAATCGACGGCGGTGGCTGCCATCCTAGCATTACCTGCGACCAATGGACTTGGATTTATCGGGGATGGATGAAGAATTCGTACCTGGTTCTCCATGAGAAAACCCTATGGAATCACCGAGAGGGGGTTTTCTCTGAACAAGCAGACGAGGGAGAAGGGGATTCAGGCACAGTGAAATATTGCCGCTTCATTCGTCCAGCTTACTGCTAAAGCTGGAAAGGGGGGATTGTGATTTGACGGCTCATTGGGCATTACTGCGGCGCTACGACCGGGGTGTGTCTACCGTGAAGTTGTGCACTCTAATTTGTGCATATGGCACATGGACCCCGTTGCCAGTTGCCCCACATATCAACAAAAAGGAAGTAGAAAGACAGGAGTAACTAGTTACACATAAATATATTTTTTGACAGAGAGATACTCCCTCTGTAAAGAAATATACAAATCTTTTATATCACAGGCTCATCTTGCCGAGAAATATACTCCCTCTGCAACGCACGGGCCTTATGGGAGTTCAACTTTTTTAATGGGGGGTTCAGCTGAGAATACAATACTCAGATAGGCTCACGGTTCTGGACTTTGGGCCGCAGGCCGACCCTGCATGTTTGGGGGGCCATGTGTTCTACCTCAGCGCTTTTCATATTGCAAGTGATCGGTACGGCGCTGGTTTTAGATGCTGTCGCAAGGTGAATACACAAAATTGAATAAAGCACGACAGCTATTGGAATGAAATCGAATGACAGTTCCTAACCAGCAATCAGAGTTGCAATTCTATCAACGATATACCATGTGATAAAAATACTATCGTACTACTTATACACATAGGACACTTGTTTCACCATGCCAGATTATTACATCAAAATCTCTCGGAGGATAGATCAGTTCGGCAGTTGCGTGCTGCTACTAAAGAATTTCAAAGTTGATTTGGACCAGTTCTCCTTGCCCAGAAAGTTCGATTTTGACATCATCCCCTACCGCAAGATATGATTTAGATTTGAACCTTGACCATCCTTTAGCATCAATCATCATGCGACCATCCTTTGTACTTACGGTATATTGAGCAGGTTCATTCACACCAAGGCTGCGCATGGTAAGAGAAACTTGGTCGCGGTTGCCCGGATTGTTGAACGACTCCCTCGTTGCTCTAGGAATTCTCTATTTGCAAACAAGAAGACATACCCAAACAATTAGATCAACACAGTGAATCATGTGAAACAACATGGAAAGAAAAAAGAATGAAGCACTTGGGAGGCCAATGCTTACCAAGAAGGTGGACATGTCGGTTTTTGTAAGGACTTTGGTATATGAAGTGCGAACTGCAGCCCAGTCTGTTGCCGGTGCAACTGCATGGGTCAGAGCAGATGCAAGTGCAAGTGTTGGTGCAGGTGCTGAAGCCGCTGCTGCTGCCGGAGATGGTGCTTCTTGTAGAGCTAGTGTTGGTGTCGGAGCAGGTTCCGGTGTCGATGCCCGATCCTCCGGTAGATCAGACTGGTCCGCTAACGCGGTCGGTGCCCAATCCTCAGCTGGATCAGACTGACATGCTGCTGCTGTCAGTGCTAGAGCAACTGCCGGTGCTCGATCTGTGCGAGACAGCGGCGATCGTGTCTGGTCTGCTATGATCAGCTTTCTAACTTGACTAGGATCCGTGACCGTGATCCAGTTTTTTTTCTTCATTTCTTTTAAACGTGATAAGGACTAATTGTGGCGTTTTTGTTAAACCAAACTGCAGTTCATCATAGGGATTCAGCTTGTACTCAGACAACAGACTGATCCAATTTTTTCCAGTAATATAAGTGATGGACAGTGCCTTCGTTACTGACACAACATAAGAAGTGAAACCTGCAAAAATAGCCATCGTAGAGCAAACCAAACGGTTTATTCTATGATGAATGTCACATGGCAAAACCTGCATTGTAAAATTGTAGGAAAAGAAAGAAAACATGACATTAAATCAATAATATTTAGACAGTAAATCAATAAGATTTATTTGATGTGACACGAGTGAATCCTTACCAGGAAATCACTATCTTGAAGTACTAAACAGAAGATTGATCATCCAACTACGCGTGGCATGCAGGGGCCCCGCCTACTCCCACAAGGAGGACAGTCCAAAGGTCGTGACAAATCGTATGGACCGAACATCCATGGGACTGGAAATCCTGGTGGGTGCGATAAACCCTGCAATGCATATAGATATTGGAGTGTAACCATAATTGATAAACCGTCCTCACAAAAAAAATATGATCTAGATACTTCAAAATATACAGACTGAATTGAGTGGACAGACATTAACATAGATCGTTCTCAGGACTGACCACACACCAAAAGCGGTAGTACTAATAAGCAATACAGGGTTCACAAACACAAATCAAGTACAGACAAGCAAAGTTGCACTAACTAAACTCTGTAGACTATTTCTTGCCACCGACCTATGGGATGAACCCCGCATAACTGACTAGGCCATGGACTTCATGTGAGATGTCTACATGCACCATCACTATCTTGTCAATCTTGGAGAACCTAACAGAGTGGTCTTTCCACTCATAAACATGATGATGAAGACATGCCGCATCAGATTTGTTGGGAAGCTTTACAAGAACCACACCCTTCGTAATCGAAGGCACAACCAGGAAATTGTTGTGGTCAAGTACAGCTTTGAGAACGCGCTTGACAACAATGCTATAGGAAAACACTAGTTCAGGACACATGGCGACAAGGACACAGCAGCTGGATAGTTTAGCAGTAGAACTCATCATCAGGTCTTCTAGTTCACACGGCATGACTTTGAGAACTTCATCTCCACCGCGAACCTGGTTCTAATTCAAACAGAAACCATATTTTATTACTACATCCAATCAGAAATATAAGATGATTTTCGATATTATACTCCATATATGACTACATATACACATAGAAATGAGTGAACAAAGACACTAGAACATGTCTTCAAAGGCATGAGAGCAGAGGGATTACATGCAATATCCATAATACAAGTTACTGAGGCAAATATACCCTCTTAAAAGGTAGCATTGATGTTCATAAAGTACTCCCTCCGTCCCAAAATTCTTGTCTTAGATTTGTCTAGATATGGATGTATCAAGTCACATTTTAGTATTAGATACATCCGTATCTGGACAAATCTAAGACAAAAAATTTGGGACAGAGGGAGTAGTTGAAAGTAATCTATAAGAAATCAGTGTCAACCTCTCTCATGTTTTGGTCAAAAGAGGAATTTAGAACCGTCATTTGGCACACTAAAATCACATGCAAGATCACCCAGAAAGTTGTACTACCAGTACTAGTGCTGCGTATTAGATGGAAAAACACGATCAAGATCGAGAAAAAGATCGTCAACAAGAGGCATTACCTGGACTTGCTTAATGAGGGATCCCGGAGAGGGGGGCCTAGACAGGGCGATGGCTTTGAGCTTGTCTGCGGTAGTCTCGGCGGGGTGCTTGCGCTTCTTCATACCATGAGCCTCGACGGTTTTGGCCAGAGCCATAGACATCACGTCGGCTGGTGCTCCGGTGTCCATCCAAGAGAGGAAGCTGAGAGAGAAGAGTGAAAGGAGGAACGAGATGAGGGAGAAGCGAAGCGAGTGGGGGTTTTCTTCAAGAGAGGAAGTTGAGAGAGAAGAGTGAAATGATGGTTGCTTCGCCCGTCCAACTTACTGCTGGAAAGGAGGGGGTTTTGTGGTTTGACGGCTCATTGGGCATTACTGCGGCGGTTCGATCGAGGTAGTCTATCATCACTCTACTACTGAGTAATTTAGTGCATGGCTGGTGGACCCAGGTGCTGGCTGTCCCACACGTCGGCGAAAGTGAGTAATTTAGTGCATGGCTGGAGGAGGATCTGCATGGTAGAGCGTGTCCACTATTTTTCTGAAGAAAAAAATGATTACAGCAAGCGTTTCCACTCTTACGACGGAGGAGTGCGAAACACGACAGCCACTTGAACATACACAGTGCTCCTACTACTAGGCATGTGCAGTGGTTCATACGTCAGTACTACATAATCTTGTTGCTAGTGTAGTAAGATATGACGATAACAAATGATATTGTGCACATGTCAACTACTCCTATATGTAACATAGTACCGCTTTTTCGACTATCTGGTCGAGAATGAACAGTGAGATCAATGTTAAAAGAACTAGGTCCACAGCGCACAAAGAGTATGGTGCTACAGTACTCCACGAAACATGAACCATATGAAGCACGAATAGTGTTAGGCAGGGTGTATGAAGGGTGCACGAGATGGGAGCAAAAGTTCCCTTCTCGACCCACTTTTGGTTGTTTGACAGAGTTCATGAAGGGTGCATGAGTCCACACTAGTAGGTTGACAAAAATACACGAAGAGGAAACAACTATATTCAGATGAGAATGCAACCAAACACACCCACACGCTTTGTGCTACAGTGACTGATCTGCACCGTCTGTGTTTGAGGACCCCGAAACCGCGCGGTAGGGTGTGCCACGTCTCGGCACGGAGGAAAAATGTGCGTGTAAAAATATACAGTATCAGGCGTAGTACCTATGGTTCGACCTCGGGACCCAGCCAATCGGTCGAAAACACCCCACTAGCCACACAACTTCATGATGCAAACGTGGCACGGAGGATAGATGTGGTTAGCTCCGTCTCGACCAGCCACAACGTCTCTTGTTCTAGGCGATTCTTCTATTTTCCAAGCTTTTTTTAGTTGTAATAACACCACGGCAAGCTAGCGCCGCTCTTCGTGTGTGCCTGTGCAAAGGTTAGACGATGGAGAGAAGAGAGATTGAGATCGCAGACCTGGGACACACCAGTAAGTGAGACAACGGTCATGCATGTGTTGACGAGGCACTCCTTCTACTCTACTCAATGCAAGTACTGTATAAAATCAAGTTATGGGACAAAGCCAACAACCGCTCGTTTTTTCAGGCTATCGACTTACGCTTTGTAGTCTAGGTTGCCAGTTCGAATCTCGTCTTTCAGATTTGTTAGTTTTAGGTCCAAATTTGATTAATGACAAGTCGGACCCCCGTGTGTTGTTCCGATATTTCAGTGTAGGATGGTTTTTTTTGAACAAACACTTTGCACAGTTAGACAAGTAATGGCACGAGTTACACGTTTTTTGCAAGTTTATGAACAAAAATGACAGCGGCATAGAATATCACATCCACCCCACAGCTTAGATACTATGGTGATACGAGTTTTACACCGCTGGAAGTGAGATCCAATGGCTTGGGAGTAGTCTTTGTAATTATGCGCAATTTCCAAACTCTCTAAAGGTTTTTTTGCAAATAAAACATTCAGGCCTCATGTGTGCCGCTGCATCTTCGATCCAACGGCTCCTCGGTGCTCATATTAGGTGCTCCCCGTAGCTTAATTACCCACTACAGTGATATGAGCATCTAGGTCGTATGATCAGTGATCAGATGGCACATGTGTAGTACTTGTACTTTCTGCACATTTCCCAAACTCTATTAGCCGTATATTGCAAAAACATTCAAACCTCCTACTGTGGGCCGTTAGATCTCAGTGAACTCATATCACCATAGAATCTATGGTGCGGGAGCACCTCATACTCTCTCATGCGAGAAAACATAAGGTGTTATCGCAGCTTGGATGCTACGGTGATACGAGCTTGGAGGTCATTTGATCTGAGATCCAATAGCATCTGAGCAGTCTTTGTGCTTGTAAGTAGTGGCCGAACTCTTTTGGGGCTTTTCTGCAAAAACCATTCGAACCACCGAGGAGGTGTTGGGTCACAAATCCAATGCCTCCGAAGAGCTTATATCACCAAAGCATCTAAGGTGTGGTAGCACATGATATTCTTACATACAGGAGAATATGATGTCCTCCTTCATCTTAGATGCTATGGTGATACGAGCTTCAAGGTCGTTGGATATGGGATCAAAGGGCATCTTAGTAGTTTTTGTACAAATTTTGTGCAATTCTCAAACTCATCAAGGTTTCCTGCAAAAATATTAAGACACATCACGTGAGCTGCTATATCTCAGATCTACAAGCTCCAAGCAACTCGTATCGGCATATAGCATCTAAGGTATGTGGGCATATGATATTCTCCTGAGGAGGAGGGGTGGGGGGGTGCACAACCAATCGGTGGTTGGGAGGGTGCGGGACAAATATAATCTAAACAACCCTAAACAGAGCTCCACAATTTTATCTAAGGTCAAGGGGTTGACCCCCGACAATCATAGCTCCGCCTAAACACAACATTTGCATGTACTGTAGTACTAGACTTAATATTCATGTTTCAGTTTCATGTTCATTTTAAATATTGAACTGAGGACCATGGATGTCTTACATTTTACTCCCTTCGTTCCTAAATATTGGTCTTTTTAGAGGCTTCAAATGGATTGGCACATACGGATGTATATAGACATATTTTAGAGTCTAGATTCACTCATTTTGCTCCGTATGTAGTCACTTGTTGAACTCTCTAAAAGACTAATATTTAGGAATGGAAGGGGTATTTTTGAATTTGTGCCATACATGCATGGTTTGGAAAAATAGATGCATTATACTTATTGGAGTGTTGTTGTGTTCGTGCGTGTGTGTCTCTGTGTGTGTGTGTGTGTGTGTGTGGTCATACGCTTGATACATACAAAGTTTTCTCACCTCCATATTGTTCATCTTTTAAATTTGAATTTGCATTGGAAAACTTACTAGGGATACGATGAAATGTGAAATCCACGTTGAGATCACTATATCACAAACTCACTCTAATTCAACAACTCGTCATAAATCAATTACCACGTTGAGATTAGTATTTGCAAGGAAAATAGGGGTATTGTAATACACATAGATTCGTTCGGCAATTTAAAAGGTTCCTTTCGTATTCTCGAATGGTAGGACCCAACGGCATACCAGCCAGACCTCGGCTCATGTTGATCCTAAAAAACCAGGCTCATGTCCTTCGGTGGCGTGCGTGATACGCATATTAGGCAACCCCAACCAGTCGAGCCTCAGCGTTTCAAGTCAAAATATCTGGCGGCCAGAATTCCAGCCCTAGGAAATTCCCCTCATGTCCCCGGTCCATAATGACTACTGATGAACAACGGAGAGATGCTTTAGTAACTAGACAACATTACCTACCGTGCCGAGCACGGTTCAATTCCCTCGGTCTCCGCTCGTCAAGGTCACCCGTCAACTGCATTGCCTAGTACTACTACTACTACTACTACTACAACAGGATGAGCACAGAATTGAGCCCGTTTGTTCGTGCCTAGTACTTGAGTTAATATATCAGGCAATGCACTAGTACGGAGGGATTATCCTTTTACTCTGCATAAATAACTTGTCTGAAGTATAACTAAGCAAAATGTTTGACCAAATCCTTTCTTAAGAAATACAACAGGACATATGTAAGGCTTGAAAATTTATTGCATGATGCAGGTTATGATATTGTTTCGAATCCTGGATCTTAAATTTCAAAAAATCCAAAAGTGAGCATAAATTCTTGAAACTAAGCATGGTCACGTGATATGGCACAAATATTACTTCGTAAGTTTTTTCTTAAATTTGAGACAACCTGCTTATGACAAGTTGCACAAATGAAGAGCCAAGGTATTTTGGAACAAAGACATGTCACGTTAAGGCAAACGCTTTCACTATTGAAACCGTGGGCATTTACATGCCGCCACGAGTCCCCGCTTCTCATAGGTAGGTGCCGTCCGAGTAAGCGTGTGAGTTGACGGGAGGCGTGCGAGCAGACCGCTGCGCCGGCTGTCAGGGAGGTGTGCGAGCAGACCGCTGTGCAGGCTCACCGGGAGGCGAGCCCTTTGACCAGGCTCCGCCGCCCATCGTCGTCCCTACTGCTCCCACTTTTAATGTCGCCGGCGCTGCAGTTTAAAATCAACCCCGCACTACCCAGTATTGCTATAATCCTGTTTCTTCCTCTCCGATTCTCCTGTCGTCTACCTCCAACTAGCCTGACCTAAATATACGCCATGCCGCATCCCGATGGTCTGCCCTTAGTGTTCCAGTTTCCTGAGGAAGACACCTAGCTGGAGTCTCAAGAACATAAGGCGCTTTGGGACGAGCTTGAACTGGCCTTGCGGGAAGACACCGCGCATGTCCCCGCTCCCGTTCCTGCTCCCGTCGCCCCGACTGCGCCAGCGCCCATCCCCGTGGCATTGATGGGCTGGGAGCCGCACATTGTTGCCGAGCTTGATCCCACGGGGTTCCACGAGGTCCCCGCCGACTTTCACGCGCCCGTGCACCTGCCAGTGCATGCGCCTGCGCGTGCACTGACGTGTGCGCCCGTGCCGGTGCCCGTGCACACAAATGTCTCTGCCACGCCGGTGACAACGCCTATCCCCGCGCGGGTGCCAGTGCCCCCCTCAGCGACATGGATGGCCACCGTCGACCGCTTCCTTGCACAAACGCCAGTCGCCTCCTCCCACCAGTTGACTCGCTCTGAAGTCCAGAACATTTTGGCCTTCCTTGAAGCTAGGCCAACGACCAGGAGTACGCCAACAACGGCGCAAGACGCTGCCGTCGCCGTCGGTCAGTGGCCCGACGACACATAGAGCACGGTAGAGGAGCTGCTTCCCACCACGAGACGCCCCCGCCGCCGCGTAATCTAAATTTGCCATGGAAAACATTCGGATTGCCATGCTTAAAATACGAACGTTTATCATTTCCGTTTATTTTATGTCGATAGTCGTATAATTTAAAGTCGGAGTCAGACTGAATGAAATATATGGTTTGATCAATTGAATGTTCTGCTAGAGCCGTATCAAATTAAATATAAAACGTCATCAAGCCACATGTATTCCTTGTCATCCAACGACCTAGACTGCTTCAATGTCGAGCACTAAACACGTTTAGCGTGCAGTTAATTTCATGCCAAAAATAGTGCTAATCACATGACAACACGCAAATAATATCCTAGTAGTTAATATCCGCATGCACTTAATATACTTCCAAATTAACGTGCATTGCACGTACACACTGACTAGTGCTGCTAGTACGTGAAACTGGTGCCGTGACTTGTGAACGCATCCAGATATGGTCAACGGCAACATCGCCAGCGAGTTCTTCCTATTTGCCCGTGCGTCTAAATGCAGAAGGGGAGGAGAGAGAGAGAGAGCACACATGGAACCCACCAGTAAGTGAAGGCGAATAGTACTAAAAATAATATTACATGTTATCCATTAATTAGGCTGTGGTAATATAAAAACTTTATGTGAACAAAGGGGGTACAACAAACATTGCTATTCTACATATGTTGCCTATTGACGTGCGGCTTGAAGGCCCGGTCGCATGTTCGATCCTCGTCCTTTATTTTTTAATTTGTATATGGGTCCAAAATTGTTTCATGACATGTGGGCCCCTCGGTGTGTAGTTTGTAGCACTTTATTTTGTGGGTCGAAATTTGTTCCATTCCAAGTGGACTATCGGTATGTAGTTTTGTAGCTAATTTATAATAATTGAAGAGAACAACATAGTTTTTTCAATAATACATTTGGTCACAGAGTGGAAAAAGGGGTTGTGTAGTTGAGAGACTTAGAGATTGAAACATGGAGAGAAAGAATGAACGTGTGTTGGAAACCGATAGCTTCCTAAGGTGGTTAGGAGAGGAAGATTGACCGATACAGGAAGTATGTAGCGTTTGTGTGTGTGTGGGGGGGGGGCTAAAAACAACATTTGAATGTACATAGTATCAGACTTAATATCGATGTTTCAATTCGGTGTACATTGTAAGATTTGAAGGGAGGACCAGGCATATGGGTAATTATTTCGAATTCGTGCCATACTAAGTTTCGAAAAGTTGACATTGACTCAGTTTGTTGTGCTATTTTGTAGGTCATATGTTTGAATCCATCCAAAAGTTTTCTCACTACCATGGTGTTCATCATATACATATGAATTTGTATTAAAAAAAGTAGCATGGATACAATGAAATGTGAAATCCACGTTAGAATTGGAGATCACTACGTGACACAAACACTAATTCAAATAACTAACTACGTGACACACACTCTAATTCAAATAACTAATTATGTGACACACACTCTAATCCACGTTAGCGTGGGTACCGTTTCGATTTTTTTCAAATAACTCCTCATTAATTAATTTATAGTACTCCCTCTGTTCACTTTTATAAGACCTTGAGGACATTTCAGACAATGTGGAAAACAGTTCATTTTAAGTTGTCTGAAACGACTTACAAAAGTGAACGGATGGTGTATCTCGTTTCGAATGACTAATTATTGCAAGGAAAACATGGGCATGGTAATACATACAGATTCATTTGCAAATGAAAGAATATTCGTTTGCATTCTCAAATGTAGGCGCACCAGGCAGACCAGGGTCGTGTCGGGGTGGACGCTGCTTCGGTGCCTTAAAGGCAACTGCCTTTGGGTCACTGACATGTGTGCCAGCCACCTGTTGGGCCCACATGTCATGGACACAAAGGCAGGTGCCTTAAGGCACCGAAGCATAGTCCCATCGGGGTGGTCGCGTGTGTCGGACGGACACGTAGCACCCAGCCACCCAGCCCCCCCCCCCAAAAGGACGACGACAATATAAGTTCATGCTTCCACGTTTCGGATTGAAATATCCGGGGCCCCAATTCCAGCCCTGCAAAATCTCTCTTCTCCACAGTCCCCTTCCGCGCCCAGATTTTGCTCAAATCCCTAATTCGCCGCCAACCCTCGAATCGCCCCTCGTCTCATCTCTTTCCCCACCGTTCCCCACCTCTGTGCCGGACAATGACGATGAAGACAACGGTCGCGCTTCACCACCGCACCGGAGCTACCTCACCTACGCCCTCATCCACCGCACCGGGTGGTCCACCGACAACGTCGGCCGCCGCAACTGACATGCCTCACAGACACCGAGTTCCACTGCATCAGGTGCACTTCACTGACGCCGTCTCCCAGCTCACCAGGGCTACTTCACCGAGCACATCGTCGCACCTCCGCCCCCCGAGGCCGTTGGGGCTTCACCAACGGTCTCGTCCACCTCATCATAGCGCTCGGCTGCCACTCAAGATCTGCATCCGTGCGCGGCCAGCCAAGGCCAGCGCATCATCCTCAACGGCTCTGAAGTGACCCGCACTCTAGCTAGGCGAGCATGCCCAAACGCCGGCCCGAACTAGGTATCCACACATCACTCCCTTGTGCACTGTTCCGATGATGTTTGGATATCCTTTCACTGCTCTCTTAGCTTACACGCCCATGCAACTCTGACTTTAACTCTTATTTCTTCTGGAGATATCATTTGAAACAAGCAAACCCATTTTTTAGTGAAGCATGACGGCGCTACGGGATCTGGTACACATCCTGCACACCCGTATAACCTTGTAAGTATCTGTCCTTCGGTACAACATCAAGGTCGATTCCTCTTGTTTGATCAACCATTCGCCGTGTCAAAAATGCAGAGGGGGATGCAAGGAGCACAAGGCCTGCACATACAAGAAAGTGGTAACATGGACTTGTACATGGAACATCCCAAGCGCAAGCAGAGTTGTAGTGAGCCTGTACAACAAGCTAGCGTAAGTCCCTGCAATTCATTTAATTTGTACTGGCATTCGTGTATGATTTGTGTGCAGTGGCTGATCCACGAATTCAAGTTACCAGGAGCGAACATTTAACTTAAAAAATACGAAGGCACTTGCACTCCGGAAATCAACATAACTTGAGAAATGTGAAGCTACATGCACTTTGAAAACCAGCTAATGATCCAAAGTAGTTCAAATTATAAACACTAAATGATGCAAGCACCAAAAAACACAAAATGAAACATGGTGTACAAGGACTACAAACATGGTCTGTACCTGCTTGAATTATTCGTTCTCTAGCTGAAAATATCAAAGTGTAATTGCATGTATAACCAGTGCGCAAACTGCATATCAATATATCTATCCTGCACAAGTATGCCAATAGTTTCAAACAACGGATTAGAAATGTATTTATGCTATGTTGTCATGATACGGGGACATTCTGGTAGATGGCCTCGACGTTTCCTCAAGCTATGAAAATGCACTATAATTTGCTTGTCATCAATGCGTGCAAATCTCTGTCTCTCTCAACATAGTAGATCATCATTAGAAACTAAATCCTTCAATGAGCTTGCAAAATGCTTGCATTAGATCCCTCATTAGACACTATATGTTCATCACCAGGAGCATGTAAAATGTTTGCATCAAATCCTTCATTAGCAGTCTGTTCATTAGACACTTCAGGCTCAAGAACAACATGAGCTTGTATGTTTGCATCGAAAACTTGATTAGATACATCAGATTCAGTCAGTTCAGTATTGATTGGGGGAGTTATAAAATAAGTAGAAATTGGTTTCATTTTCTCATAGGTTCCCTACATATGTCGGTGTCAAAACCGGCGGATCTCGGGTAGGGGGTCCCGAACTGTGCATCTAAGGCGGATGGTAACAGGAGGCAGGGGACACGATGTTTACCCAGGTTCGAGCCCTCTTGATGGAGGTAAAACCCTACGTCCTGCTTGATTGTTCTTGATAATATGAGTAGTAGAAGAGTTGATCTACCACGAGATCGAAGAGGATAAACCCTAGAAGCTAGCCTATGGTATGATTGTTGTTGTCCTACAGACTAAAACCCTCTGGTTTATATAAACACCGGACGGGGCTAGGGTTACACAGAATCGGTTACAAGGAAGGATATCTACATATCCATATTGCCAAGCTTGCCTTCCACGCCAAGGAGAGTCCCATCCGGACACGCGACGATGTATTCAATCTTGTATCTTCATAGTCCAACATTCCGGCCAAAGGATATAATCCGGCTGTCCGGATACCCCCTAATCTAGGACTCCCTCAGTAGCCCCTGAACCAGGCTTCAATGACGATGAGTCCAGTGCGCAGATTGTCTTCGGCATTGCAAGGCGGGTTCCTCCTCCGAATACTTCATAGAAGATTTTGAAAACGAGGATCGTGTCCAGCTCTGCAAAACAAGTTCCACATACCACCGTAGAGAGAATAATATTTCCATAAATCTAATCTGCTGACGTACCCCGTAGCATGACATCACACCACAGCCAGGTCTTTATTCGAATCGTTTTCCATAACCTATCTTAGCGTGTTTCGTGAGGCGGTTTCCTTGGCACGTCTTGTCGAAGCAGAGATCGTGTCCCCTTATTACGGGATTCTCATCAATACAGACGTGGGTAACCCAACCGCGCCATCAATTACGGCGCTTGGGGGATAAGCGAGATTTACCAGGCTGGTGGGGGCGCATAGTTTCGTCCGCCCTTATAAAGGGATAAGGTTTCACCTTTTTCTACACACGCCTTCTTCCTCCTTGCTCATCCATTCTCGCGCACTCGAGCTCCAGCGCCCAAGTCCACATCCTTCTCCTCAACTCTCTCCAAACATGTCCGGAGCGGGAGGCAAGTGGATGGTCTCCTCCGTCACGGAGGGACACATCAAAAAACTACGTGGGGCCGGATACTTAGCCGCGGATATCACGCACGGCTGCCATCTGCGATGCAGATCGTCCCTACTCCGGAACCTTACGAATGGGTGGTTTTCCTCCCCCA
Organism: Triticum aestivum; assembly: GCF_018294505.1. Classification (NCBI taxonomy): domain Eukaryota; kingdom Viridiplantae; phylum Streptophyta; class Magnoliopsida; order Poales; family Poaceae; genus Triticum; species Triticum aestivum. The sequence continues at coordinate 230,869,049 of NC_057794.1, read as the reverse complement.
CTTCATCCGCGGACTGGGGTTTCCCCTCCATCCATTCTTTTGCGGCCTTATGTTCTATTATGGGATGGACTTCCATGATCTGGCCCCGAAATTCATCCTCAACATCTCGGCGTTCATCGTCATGTGTGAGGGTTTCCTCCGCATCCGGCCCCACTTCGGCCTGTGGCTGAAGACCTTCAATATCAAGCCAAAGGTAGTAGGCGGCCAACAAGCGGAATGTGGCGGAGCCATGGTGGGGAAAATGCCCAACATTACATGGATCAAGGGATACTTCGTGGAGACCATAAAGGGGTGGCAATCGTGGTGGTTCTACATCATCGAGCCGCGCGACACCAACTGGGTGGCGGCCCCGAGTTTCGATCCGGAATCCCCACGCGGCTCACTTCCTAGAAGGAGAAGGGCCTGTCCAGGGGCTCTTCAGTGGAGCTAGACGGATTGCATAAGTGTATCCAGAATATGATAAGCAAGAAACTTAAGCTTGTCAACATAGTCCAGGTCATGCTCTTCCGCCGGATCCTCCCATGTCAAGAACGGGCTTTCAACTTATGGGAGTTCGACCCGGCCCAGCACCAGACTCTACGTGAGCTCTTCGACACGACGCATAAGGATGTCTGGAAGGTGCTGTTCAAGGGCGCCGAGGTCCCCCTTCTCTTACCGAGGACCGCGGGCTAAGCGCGAAGCGCCCTGCGAATCCGGTAAGTTCTGTACATCTGGTAGGGTTTTTATTTCCCATAGCTTAACCATGTGCGGGATCTGAGCTCCCATGCCTTTGACAGGACTAGGTGGAGACATCGGAGCAGATTAACTGTCCGGCCCCTCTGCCCGAAGACCCTGCAGACGCTCTCCTGGCGGAGATGCGGACTTCGGCTCCTTATGAGGTGCCGGAGAAGACCAAGAAGAAAGCCACGAGAACCCGAAAGAGTTCCCGGCGACAGGTGGTATCGGACTCATCGTCCGATAACTCCGAGACGCATTCCTCCCATGAAAACGAGGAGGAGGAAGATGAAGATTCTCCCCCTCCAGCCGGGGAGACAAGAAAAGGAAGGCCTCCCCAACCGGGGAGGCCGAAGGGTCCAAGAAGGGAAGGACTCTCCTTCCGGACTGTTCCACCACCGCCGCCAACGACGAAGACGAGTGGTTACTCAGGGCCAAGCCCCTTGATGAAGTTATAAGTATTCGGATACCAGAGTAACTCATAGCATACTTTTGTTGCACTGCTTCTCTTAACGTCGAATATGATTATGCAGTCTGCCCCGAGCCCGTATCGACGTATCCTCGTCGGACCGTTCCTTGGACTCGTCGGATATGAATAGTGATACACTTCCAACCGCCTCCTCTCCTCGCCCTACGAACGATGTCGAGGTACTGTCTCAAGGGGCACCGAGCCAGGGGGAGACAGTCCTGGAGGTGCCTCAAGGCGACCTTCCGGACTCCAGGCGCGAAGGGAGCAAGACTCCCAAGGGCTCCATGTCCATCCAGAGGCACCAGACAACCTGCTGGGAGTGCTTTGCGGCGCTTCCATCGACGAAGAGCACCACACTATTATGAGTGCGGTGATCAAGAAGGTTCAGTCCGCCAACAGCGGACTGACTGAAGCCTGTGCCAGCCTTCTAACAGGCTTTGAGGCAAGTATTTAAAATATAGGAAAATATTACCGCATAGACAGTATCCCCTGATGCTCTGTTTGGTGTTCACAAAGAAAAGCGGAATAGAGGATCAAATAATAATTGCAGGAGTCTAATATAAGTATGTCTATATGCGTATGCAGGCTTCGCTGCTGACCTTTGCCGCACTCACTGCGGAGGTCGCTGCACTGAGGCAGAACCTCAAGCAGTCCGAGAAAGAGCTTAGTCTTGCCAAGAGGCAGCTCGAGGAGAACAAAGGTAAGTAATGCCTT